>NC_081295.1:67906363-68209393 GCF_030435805.1 Mustela lutreola
ACAATGGTTTGAGCCCCTCCAAAGATATACCAGGATATAGTATTTGTGTGTAAGTTTCGTGAAAAATTGTGATTCCAAAAAACTGTCTAAAAATACTCCATTATGGACAATAATGAAAAAAAGAAATAATGCATGGTAGCAATTAAAACCAAAGCATTATTTGTAATTTTTGCTGATGGTATCTTGTAGAATATATATGTATAGAATACATATACATATAAATGTATTATACATATATATAATGGAGATATATATATATATATATATATATATGTATGTATAACATGGAAAATGTATTATAAAGGTTAAACATTAAAATAATAATCACTATTGTTATGATTCTTTGCTGTCCAATATGGTAGCCAGTAGCCCCATATATCTGTTGAGTACTTGAACTGTGACAAGTCCTGTTCTAAATGCATACTGAATTTCAGAGACTTAGAATGTAAACATCACATTAGTAACTAGTGTTTTTATTAGGTGTTGAGACAGTAACATTTTAACATACTGGGTTAAAGTATATTACTAAAATCAATTCTCCCTCTTATTTTTTTTAAAGCAACTTCCAGAAAACTTGCAATTATAATAATGGCTCACATTATATATTTCTATAGGGGGCTGTGGTTATACATTAGTTCTTAACCTTTGAAATCTCTTCTTAAATTTGCAAGAGAAAACATGTTTCTAGGTCCATTTAAAGCACAGAAATTCACCTAGAAGTAACCTTTTTTTTCTCATTCAGCTCAGATCTATTTATAATAACAAAATAGTACATTGTATTTCTGCGCATGCGATTATAGCCACATCCAAAGTAAAGCATGCATTCTGGATACTAGAGGAACCAGCCACCTGTGTTTCCAAACAGAACCCATAAGCTTTCACCATCACCAAAACTGTACCTACATAAACAACCATTTGGAAATAGCATTCTAACAAGGTTCTCTTCCAATTGGAGTCACGACTTTTTCTCCTGAAGTTTCAGGTATAAAGCAGAGGGTGTAACAACTGAAGAGCCAAGTCCTGTTTTCACATGGTGGATAAGTGGTGTAGACTTTATAGATTTTCAGTTTCAGGCATATAATGTTTCTGGTTTGGAAAAGTGAATTTATATTGCCCTGACCTAGGTATGTGTGAATTTCACATAGTCTTGTACAAGACATGCAAAATGTTTTGCTGCGTTTGTGCTTTGACTACTTGTTGTGGGTCATGATGGTGCCAATATGAAAAACAGCAGGACTCTAGACATGGACAAACTCCAAAAGATACTTCGACTGTGTGCCACTGGAAGGCTTTTTAGAAGCAGCTGGCAATGAAAGTTGGGTTTCTTGAGGCTGCATCTCTGGCCTTATACAGAATGTCCTAGGGGTCAGTGTGCTGTCTTGTGTCACTGATGCTGCCAACAATTACAACCAAGAGCTCTATGGGAGTCAAAGCCTATGCCAGTTCTCTTAGTGTTAATGGAAAAGCATGGAATTTTTCAATTATGGCTTCCAATACTTCACTAAACCTTCTAAAACAGAAGCTCATTCTCTTTCTTCACTTTGCTTGATTTGAATGATCTACAAACCAAAGTCATTTCTTTCACCTTTCTAGTATAGCTAAACTTTTCTTATAATTTCTTTTATTTATTTATTTAGGAAAACAGAAATCAGGTAAACCCTTGAGCACACTGCAAGTGGTTAGTGAGGGCTTCATTGGATGATTTGAGATCTCCTTAGGATAAGGACAACATTCTTTCTATGTACGACAATATAAGCTGATATGTCTCTGTTTAAAAATAGCAAGCATCAGGGCGCCTGGGTGGCTCAGTGGGTTAAGCCTCTGCCTTCGGCTCAGGTTATGATCGTGGGGTCCTGGGATCGAGCCCTGCATTGGGCTCTCTGCTCAGCAGACAGCCTGCTTCCCCCCTCTCTCTGCCTGCCTCTCTGCCTACTTGTGATCTCTGTCTGTCAAATAAATAAATAAAATCTTTTTAAAAAATAGCAATCATTGTTTTGCTTTATTTTACAAATTATATGATTTTTTATCCTGGCTGGATGATATTTTGGGACCATTCAGTAAAGGAAGCATTCGATCTCAGTGTTGTGTCAACTGATAGTTTGGTTCCTAGGACTAATCCCCGGTATCATTCCTCTTTTGATCTTGGGCCAACCATTTAATGGTTTTTAACTACCTTAATTTCTTCTTCAGAAATATGGACCAGATGAAAAGGCTTATTTAAATACCTAGGGCCTACGAGATTTTCTGAATAGGTTCAATGCCAGCTGCTTGGCTTCAGTCAAATGCTAGCAGCTAGCTGAAACAGACAACACCCTTCTAGAAGACATAGGCGTACTGCCTCTAAGTCTCTATGACAAGTTGGCACCAAAGGACCTGGATAATACATGTCATTCCGATAGCATTTACTAAATTCTCTAGCAACAGTGTTTTCCTTCAGCTACTAAATCTTTCCTTATCATTTATATGGAACACACTTACTACAAGGCACTCACAAGGACCATTGGCATAAAGATGGGTGAGCAAGAGGGTAAGAACAGAGCCACTTATATGATTTCTATGGAGCTCATTAAAGCTATCAGGTTAAGCTTCATGTGTTTAAAAATGGTTATTTTCCCCCACCTTTCTCAAAAATCACCATATCTGTGTGCATTATACTTACACACGCAAGCACGCACAAATAAATCTGACTAAATTTTTATACATTTCCTTTCAAATTTCAGGCAAAAAGTGCTAGACTCCAAATGGTTTCTTTGAATGTAAGTATTAACCTTCTCATGCTCTTACAGATTTGCAGCTACACATTTAAGTCATTTGTCAAGCTGCCATTGGGCCAAACTACAGGAATGCAAACACAAAAGCTTGCATCAGAAGTATCACACCAACATTGTTTGAGACAGGTTACCTTTTTTGCTGCCTGTTCTTCTTCTACACCATCCCCAATTACAACATATACTACTTTTCTGCCAAACCTTTGCATTATTCGTTCAAAGCAACTTTCTTTTCCTGGAAGATAAACGAGATAAAGTTCAGAGTGAAGTTACCTGGTTAGCGGCATGCTCCTCATCTCGGCCATCTCCAATCACAACATAAGTTATGTTAGTGCCAAATCTGGACACTATACGCTCAAAACAGCTTTCCTTGCCTGAAAAACAATGCACTGCTTATTCTTCCAGCCATTGCATTCATTAACCTAAAGATTCATAAAGTGTTAGATTAATTTTTCTTGAACATCCATCACTTAGACTAGCTTGCAACCTCTGGCTTTATGAAATCAACAAATAGGTTTGAAAAATATAAGTCTTTCTTTACTTGAGACAGAGTATTAGGCAAACGTGCTTCACACTCCAAAAAAGTCAGTAGGGTTAAACATTGACCCAGAGAAAATGTTAGCATCTTTTACACCACCAAAAGAATGCTGGAACAACTTTACAAGCAACCGTGAGTTTTAACATTTTTTTGTTTAATTCTGTGTATCCATTTTATCTAGTTGAAGTAGTATAGACAAGTCAGCTAGCAATATTATTATTGTAAAAAAAACTGAAGGTTCGTCTGTAAGGAAAGAGGAAATACTAAGATGTGCATTTACCTTGATAAACAACTCCTTTCTTCAAGTGGCTGGGAGCTAGTCTGCTCAGATTAATTGTACTAAGGGAGTTGTTTGGATCACAGAACTGCTGGCACCTGTCTCCTCTGACTGCACTACGGGAATAACATGGTGGAATTTCTACATGTTCTTCGTTTTAGAATACTGGCACAATTCTCTGAATTTCACTCCCACAATGTTCATGTGGTCATGGCTATTTTTGCATTTTTTTTTTTCCTAATCTGATAGTTCAGAACTCCAAAAAAAAAAAAAAAATACTAGCTTAAAGGGAAAAATAAAAATGATTGTTTTTTCAGATTAAATATAAGGAACAATTTGGTCAGTAAAAAAAAAATAATAATCTTGTCCCAGCTAGAAGAAACATTTATCCTGGTGTGAAATGATTTCACCTGTCAAAATGCAAAATAAAGTGAGCTAGGTTAAGCCTGCTAGCATGAATACATACATTTCTGTAACGAATGAGTGGGCCTGGCATCAGGGCTCTGAGCTGCGGTGCGTATGACAATGTGGAATTTACATTACGAAAGCTTATAAAGGCTCTCTTTAATTCTACTCCTCAAACAGCTGCAACCAGGGGCTCTTTTTAGCTGGTGCCAATACAGAAACTCTGAGAGACCCAGCGCAGGTTATTTTTGGTTGGGGATTTTGGGATTCTGAGCTCTTGTCAAGGTGCCAGCACCTAAGTTTGCTGACCTGCGGGGTACATTATACAACCTACTTCCCCAGCATTTCCTTGACAAGACAGTGCCATACGGACACTGTTTTCTTTTAACTCTTTCAGGACGGCGGAGGTTAGGAAGCTCAGCTTTTGAAAGATGATTAGAGACATAGTCTCTTTAAATCAAAGATGGCTCCAAAGACAGATAGTAAGCAAATAAACAAAGCCGTAGTTCTCTGATTACTGTGGAACATTGTTGAAAATGTGGATTTCCAGCCATTCGTGAGTTATAATTTGTGAGATATTTTTTTCCTGGAATTAAGGATGTTATTTCCATCCACCTGGCACTTCCCTGTAATGCCAGCATCGTATTTTTATCTTAGATCTAGATTACTGCATCTGCAAAGATGAAATACCATATACCATCCTAACTAAGATATTCAGTACCATGGCCAAAGACACTCTGTTATTTAGAAAACAGGGGCTGCAATGAAAGACAAATATAAAGACATAAATAAGTATACTTATTTATGTATAAATAAATAAGTCCTAATATTGTCCTAATATTGACTTCAGAATTTCACTAGGAAACAGTTTTCATACAATTTGCACGTGTACAATGGGTTACAGGCTGCTTTATTATCTGAGCTCTGCTCAAATTTGCTTGATATTTTTGTAGCAAAACCGATAAAAGAGGGAATCATGCAGAGAGACATACCGAGAACAGCCTCCAAGACACAGAAGTGAACACATTTCATACAGAGTTAGAAAGGATTTTCTTACCTATTTTAGTTGCACTGTAAATATTCTCAATGGGGAAAGCACCTCCTAAACTATAGAGGAGAACCTTCGCAAGTGCTGGGATCAGTTGGGTTGTCGTGACCAAGACATTTACGCAGTTACTCCTAAGACAGGGAGGAAATAGGCAGAGTTGTTTTCTAATTCTAAATAATTTCTAATGGTGCAGGTTGTAAATGGTCACTGTGGTCTTTCGATTCCATGATAAATGGGCCCTGATAACCTAACCTTTAAACATCAACAGTTATTTACGGACTGTCTGCTACCCGGCAGGCACGATGACAGGGGTTAGGAATACATCCCAAAATGGAGGACATGGAGGAAGACAGGCAAAAAGAGGTCACGTGTGGATGACATTTTGTCCCCGCCACCCCCCCCACCCCAGATCACAAGAGAGATAGGAGAGAGGGAAGGAAATAAGACACCTGCAATATGAAATGTGTTCTATAATAAAGATCTCCTCTGGCTTCTGTGGGACCTCAGAGAAGTACACCTGCCTTAGCCAGTGGCAATTACGGGAAGGTTAACAGAGGGAGAGTGTAGCTCAAAGCTTCACAGGTACCAGACGAAGTGTTTTTTAGGGTAAGAATCTATGTCCCGGGCTTAGAAGAAAAGTAGTAGACATGGGCAGAAAGAAGGTTATAGGATGGGTAAAAGGTGTTTTTGGATTTTGTGCGAGAAACAGTCCAGCGTTCTAAATCAAGGGGCTGAGAGATGGGGATCCTGAATAAGTAAGAATGGAGAGGACCCTTATTTAATCCAGAAAAGGTGAATCCCCGAATCTCCTTCTTAACAACAACAAAGAGCAAACTGCATTTAATGGGCCCAGTTTTAATCCATCTACAAAGGCTCTACTCTCTGAGAGTGACAGTGTCCCAATTTGTAACTTACAGCTGTTTCTTTCATGGTAATATTTCAGGGAGATAAAGGAAACACTAAGAGAGTAGGAACTGTGAGGCAGAGATCTGGAAAGAATGGACTGTGGTCCTTCCTTCTTGATTATGTAGAAATTGAGCCTTCCTGCCGTGAGGAGTTCAAACCACACACATCAAATTGGGACTCAGGAAGCATACAGGGATGGGGCTTTCTCTATTGGCATTTTGTAGCACGAGCCTTGAATACAGATTAGTGAGAACCCCCAAAATATTCTCGAGAAGTCTCTAGATTGATTTTCAGAAACTTGGTTAGAATTTAGAAGATAGAAGACCAAGTTGGGTGCCAACTTTTCATGGTATGTATATGCTTATCCCCCAGTACATGTAATATTATGTTTATATTTTTAGACATATCCTCTGTCAAGAAAAACTGCAATTTGTCCCAAGAACAATTATAAAACCTGTATAATTACAGGTTTTTAAAACATTTTCATTTCTAAATTATTTCCATAGACAACCTGATTTTATAATGGGAGCTCTGACTTCTGGAAGCATGTGATGAGGTTCTCACTTATATGGGATGAAGAAACAAAGCCTTCCAGAGGTAGAAGTTTAATAAGTATCACCAATGGAAACCTTAATGCTGCCAATAAGGCATTAGAGACCTAGAAAGTGATTTGCCTGTTATTGGACAGAAACTATCCAAATAATGGCAGATTATTTAGCATAATACATAAACACATAACTGTACTCAAGTAATGTTTTGGAATCTAGCTTTGCCACTGAGACAGTGATATTTGGAGTTATTTCTTTTCCAAGTTAGAAACCTCATATATACTTGTAAATTATAGACTTTAAAATTGCAAACATCGCATTTATCTAATATTCAATTTATAATGCAATTGTAACTTTTAATTACAAATATTGCATATATTTATAGGTTGCATGTATATACATTTGTGAAATATGGGAAAACATCAAGAACATGAAAAGCATCAATTATTTAGCTATCCAGAGAGCAGAGGGTAACTGCTCTCACCATTTTGTGTGTTTACTTTCAGGATTTGTTTGCATATAGATTTTCTCATTAGTACCATACTATATATATATAATTTCTTCTACATTTTTTGCTTGTTTGTATCATGAGCCTATTTATTTATGTCATACTCTCTATTAGTCCTCCTTTCCCAACAAAATATAATGTGTGAAAACCACTTGTAGTTGTGGGGTCATTTTTTTTTTTTAAGTTAGCTCACTGAAGATGATTTGCTTTCTAAACATTATATTAAAATGTCTTACATAGAAAAATTTCCTACACATTTGGTTATGACCTTTGACTATATTCACAGGAGAAGAATTAGAGCTGGAAGGTGCAAACTTAGCTAAAGGCTCAGAAACGTAATTCAGCCATGTTTTGTATAAGCTTCCGTTCTCCTGACATCTTGGACATTTTATAAGGACCAGTAGGGTCCTACATGTGGATGACTTAGCAAATTTCACAGCACTTAAGTCTCTAATGTGTAAAGACTTATTTTTCCCCTTCTTCTCTTTGTCATATTTTTATTTCTTAAAAGTCACATACCTATGTAGTTGCTTTAAAACCATGTGTAGAATAATAATAATCTCTTTCTATTATGGGTAACACATATATGATCTACATAACACTGTAAGAACCTTTGGTTTTTAAGCTTCTAAGAGAACTCTTTTAAAAAGAGTGAAAGCCGCTGACTTCCTCCTCAGAGAAATGCACATTCTACGACATTTTATGCACAATTTCAGACACTTAGAAGTCCTCTCATCCTAGCTTCCTTGACCTTTTGTCTCCATATCCCTAGTTACAGATCACAACCCAGCAAGTCCCATTTTAAAACAGCTTCAGTTGTGAGACAGTTCTTCCTCCCATAGAGCCAGAACATTCCTTCCTAGCCTTCCCACTCATCCATCCTAATTTTCTCCTTTACAGATCAGAGGGAAATGTAATTTATTTTCAGTCTAACATCTCATACCATTGAAATTGGTCATCTTGTCCCACATGGGACACTCCTTCAGATGAAACTCCTTGGTTCCTCCCTCCAACTGCCCCTTTCATGTGGTATCCTCAGCCTGAAACCCTTCTGGCCACTTTGTTGGACAAAAGATGTGTCAAATATGCCACAGCCCCCATTGGAATGTGGTGCCCAGAATAAGCCAAGTACTCTGGTCTGGCTTCCCCATCCTGACTCAGGAAACCTGCCACTTCCTACCCACCTCCATCCACCCACTCATAGTTTTTGACATCAGTGTAGTTGCTGGTCACGTGGCAGCTGGACATCACATGCAGGACGGGACATATACATGCTAACTTCCGTATTCTATTCCTGGATTCTCCTTTTACCCCACCAAGATTTCTGTAGCCCAGTTCAATCAGTCCAAATATGACCTCTTCTTCTGAATTTGTGCTACCACAGCTTGGCTATGCATGCTTTATCCGCCCTAACTAGCGATCGCTTTCTGGATTTATATTACTTCATGAACTAGCATTTAGGCACATGGCGTTCAACTAATTGTAAGTCTATTCAGTTCTATTATCTATGCTACTAAGGCAGTATTTCACTATTTAGTTCAAATGGTGCAAAGATTACAAGTTTTTCAAAGAGCTTCCACTAGCAACTTTCTTGCATTTAAATTATGCATATTATCTATAGTGGGCCCAAACACTTTAAACATGCAGTCTGTGTGTAAA
Organism: Mustela lutreola; assembly: GCF_030435805.1. Lineage (NCBI taxonomy): Eukaryota > Metazoa > Chordata > Mammalia > Carnivora > Mustelidae > Mustela > Mustela lutreola. Next base: position 67,915,021 of record NC_081295.1, read on the forward strand.
CTACTGTTTTATTTTTTTTTTTTCATCATCTCCTGTACTTTGCCACCAACAGGGTGCTGTCTTTTTTGTTGTTTTTCTTTTTCTTTTTTTTTTTATTACTAGTCCTATGACCTTCCTGTGGAGATTATCAGTAGTTATGTAGAATGGAGGGTAAAGACAAGGGATCTCCTGGTTATTCTGGGACATTCTGGGAAGCAGCAACTCCCGTCTTCTGCCCCCCAAACACCTCCCCCGACACACATTGAAAATCACTTGCTTCAGTGAATTGTTAGGGCCCTAGAAATTCCAAAATACTCTAGTAATTAATGAATCTGTATATTTGTTGTACTATTACAACCACATCTTCAATACAATAAATACAGAAACTGAAATAATACCACTTACCTAGTACTAATAATTGATAAAGATTTAAGTGCGTTGGTTAGCCAGGAGTCTGTGAGACCTTCGATCTCTGCCCTTAACTGTAACCATGCATCTCTCTTGGCAGGGCCAAGGAGTCCTGCAACCAAAAACCAAGGCAGAATCAAGAGATGAAAAATTTCAGGAATACCTAGTTTGCTCCCCCTTCTGTCTAGTAGAGATCATATCAGAAACAGGGAGAGACTGATTTGTATCAATAGTGATCTTTCACTTAGGAACTGGTGATCCATTCATTCATTCAAACATTCACTGAACAGCTTCGAGATTTCTGGTCCTGGGCCAAACAGTGGGGATGTAACAATGAAAGAATGGGTCCCAGCCTCTGCTCTCACTGAACCCAGAATGTGGCACCGTGGACACAATCACCTGAGGGGCTTCGACCACACCTGTGCCGGGGTCCCACCCCGAAAGATGGGATATAGATAGGTCTGGGGAGGAAACCGGGGTCGACCTGCCGAGGGATACGAATCTCAAACACTCTGGCTGTCTGAAAATGTTTTACTTCTTAACAACCACAATCGTTACCACTTTCCATGAATGTTATCATACGTAGCTACGAGCACCAAAGCTATCACTAATACTGTGCGCTTGAAAAAGAATTGTGTTTAAAATTCTGAAGCATGTGATACAAGTTATAAACAATGGTTAAAACTGCACTGATGTTGGGCTAAGAAAACAAGAAGGCATACTAATTGTTTTATTTAAAAAGCCCTTGCTTATGGGGCGTCTGGGTGGCTTAGTCCGTTGAGCGTCCGACTCTTGAACCCAGCTCAGATCCTTATCTCAGGGTTGTGAGATTGAGCCCCACGTCAGGCTCCACACTTGACATGGAGCTTAGTGAATAATAAGTAAATAAATAAATAACCCTTGTTTTATGATAGAACAAGATCATGCAAATCTGCTAAAAAGAAGTTTCTGATTTAAGTCATATTTTAGAAAATTAGGAGCACATATACAGATGGATGATTTATCATAATGTATAATTTCTGGCAGCTCTCATTTGTCCTTACTTCAAAAAAGGGATGCTAACAGAGCATAGAAAATGGACTTGCATGTCAGCACTTCAACTTTTAAAGCTATAATATTATTTATTAGTAATCTTAGTTTTTATATAACTTTAATACCCTTCATGAGGGAAACAATGCCTATCTAAATAAAAATTACTTCAGATTTCTCAAGGGGACATTTAGTGTAAAATTAAACATGTTACCCACAATGGAATTTAAACAGAATATCTGTTTGTCTGATTTTGTGAATGTCTCATCTACAGCAGTAGAGTGTATTTGGAAACTGGAGTTGTCTGTCCTGCAGGAGCCTATTTCTCCTTTGGAAATGAAGATCTCCTTTGGAAATGAAGATTTCTCAGATCCCTTTTTGGTTCTAACAACCATAGTAATAACATTGCTATTGCTTATGGTTCTACATTTTTTTCAATGATTTTATTTATTCATTTGAGAGAGAGAGAGACACGTGTGTGCACACAAGAAGAGGGAGAAGAAGGACACTTCCCACTGAGCAGTGAGTGCAACTCGGGGCTTGATCCCAGGACCCTGGGGTCATGACCTGAGCGGAAGGCAGACGCTTAACCGACTGAGCCACCCATGTACCCCTTTATGTTTTTTGTTCTTTTGAGCTACAGAGTGTCTACTTAGTATCTATGATGTGCCTTAAGGGTTATTAGACACTGAGAATACAAGATGAACAGACACACAGCCCCCCATATGTAATATATATATACCATAGATGAAAACATTACTTACTATACTATGTTCTATGTATATTTATGTACATATGTATTGTATGCATAAGTATATTTAACTTATCATTCAATTTTAGATTCTGATTTTAAGCTCCTCATTCCTCCTTTAAAAAGAGAGAGAGAGAGAAACAAACAGAAAACTCTGAGAGAAAAATGTTACGTGACTTCATAGCTAATTTTAGGATCTTGCTGACCTAAAACTGATCCTAATAATAGAAACAGCCAAGGTTTATTTTATCAAGAAACGTATCCAGGATTTTAGTTTTGATGTCACAGGTTATGATACCACCTGTAACAAATGGATGAAGGTAAAACAGCTTAGATAAAACCTACAGAGTATCCGAACATTTGAAAACCATGATAATCACAGTTAATACTCTACATGGCAAAGACATATTGCCAGATAACCTGCAATTTTTAAAAAAATAAAATAGACTTAAGTCATTGAAATAACATAAATCGCTGCTTATGTTTATTTTGGAAAGTATTCCAGAAAGGTAATGAGGACTAACCACTTCGCTTTAATGACTGGGATCTTTGCTTTCAGACAGGTTTCCCTGCTGCCTCAAGGAGTTCCCCTGTCAGGTTTACATGAATAGTGTCTGTACAAGAAGGGTACACTTTCCATGTCCTGCTGTGAATCTTGACCAAACATTTGGGTACAAAAAATTCCCAACTCCTTTGGCCAGAGCCGCCTGTTTTATTTTGTGATTACGTGTTTTCCCCCCACCAACGAAGACACTTAAAATTCCAACTCAGTGTAGTTCAGCAGGGGCTCTTGCTAATTTCTTTTCTAGTAGAGTAGTCTCTAACATGGAACACGGAACTACAGTTCAGTGTCTACCTCTCTCTGCAGTATCTTTATTAGATTTAATGAGCCACACATACCTCCAACATTGTTCTTGTAGGTGTTATATAATTCTTTTACTCTTCTGTAACGAAAAGCCAACTTCCTCATCCAGTCAACCCCTCCTCTTACACCTGTTGGCAAACAAAGGTTTGCACTACTTGCAGCTGCATGGAAGCCATCAGTTGCAAAACTGTAGGTACTGCAACACCCAAAATACATTAAAAAGAAATAAAAGAAATAATTACAGGTGCAAAACTCCATAGCTGAATTTCTGTAGGAAAGAGCATACTGAAAGGCCTGGCTTACCTTAAGTCCTGCCCATTATCATCAGACGAAACATCATCTATATGAACTTGATCACATTCCTGTTAAAAACGTTGGAAAAGTTATTTGTTTTTCAAACGATGCCTGTGTGATATTTGGTTTTTCTGTCTTTCCATTTGATCAGGTCATGGCCAGAAGGTGGCAGCATTTGCCCATCTATCCTATTGCCAAGCGGGGGACAAGGCAGCATTTCTGTTTTAAATCCAGGAGAGTACCATAAAAAGGGGTCTGAAAACATATGGCATGTGGATTTCTTTAGAGCAGCTTAAAATTGTTTATTCTGAAAATTACGGATAATAAATGATTTTCTGAATTTTTATAAGAATGACTGGTGTTCACTTTCAGCCCTTTCTGTTGTGTATACAGTATGGAAACCAAGCTAATCTGAAGACATACAGAACTGTGTGGTTGAACCTCAGGTGATTACTATTATTTGCTATTTGTTGAGCAATTATGGATGGGCCCGATGATTATGGTGTCCTTTGAGATCTCTGGACTTCCTGCATTTTGCTGGGCCAGGGGTACCATGAAAAGACCATGCTGATGTTATTCTAAAAGTCCTGTTCTTTTAACACAGAAAAAAGCTAGATAACCATGGGAGTTGGTATCTTTTATTCCTTTTGTTCAAGTTTTGGAATCCTGACGCTGGAAAAGATACTTATGAATAAAAGGGAAATAATGAAGGTTTACTGTCTCCAATGTGCTACAAACTCAGAGGAGAGTAAACTTTAGGTACATATACACATACACTTGCCCTGACGGAAGTCACAGTGTTCTCAAATGGTCACTTTTCTAGATAAAAAGTAAACTCTTCTTTGTTGTTCTAAGGATCTTGTTACATCTTCAAATAATCTGTAAAGTTCTAGGAAATCGTATGTGATCTGAAGGGGGAATTTGGCTAGGGCATTTAAAATACCTAGTACTTCATAACTTCAGGGTAAGTATGTTTTAGCCTTTTGGACCTCGTTTTCTCTCCTCAAATTATTTCAGATACTCACAGATCCTGACTGTGTAACATAATGCTTACTCTTCAAAATCATTTTTTAAAAAATTATTAACTTTGACAAGAAGGTGCCTTACTAAACAAGGGCTCTTCAGCTACTGTTTATATTCATTATAGGACCTGGAAAGTATCTGGTGGTGAAGTATTTCATATCTCATCTCCAGCTTTCCATGTCGAGTATATTACACCCTCTAATAGTCTGAGGGTGAACTAGCTGAGTTGGGCTTCTTTCAAAATGTAAAATAAAAAAGTAGCCCAGTCAATATAATTTTGAAGCTTGAAAATCCAAGTAAATTAAAGGTTCATATGATTTACATAAATCACACATAAATTAGTGATTTTTTTTTCAGATTTTATTTATTTATTTGACAGAGAGAGATCACAAGTAGACAGAGAGGCAGGCAGAGAGAGAGAGGAGGAAGCAGGCTCCCTGCTGAGCAGAGAGCCCGATGTGGGACTCCATCCCAGGACCCCGAGATCATGACCTGAGCTGAAGACAGCGGCTCAACCCCCTGAGCCACCCAAGCGCCCCTAAATTAGTGATTTTAACATAAATGTCTACCAATACTCATAGGTAAGGAAGGGCTCCAAAAAGTTGATTTGACTGAAAGCTCCCTGAGGGGGGTGTTGGGCCACCTCCATATTACTCCCCACTCCCAGCCAAGGCACAATCTGGCACATGGTAATCTCTCATCAATTCTTTGTTGACTAAATGGCAGCTATCTAAACAAATGACAGTTCTCGACAAAATTACCACAATCATTTAAATTTTCTAATAAAAGTTGCAATTATATTAAAAATAGTACTCTACATGGTAAGGACCGTAAGAAGTTATTTTCATCAAGAGTGGAGGGGAGTTGGGGGAGAATGGGGTATCGGCCAAGGCTACCGGAGTCTGGGCGGGGCGTGCATTTGGAAAGGGTTTACCCCATTTTTGACTAAGCATGGGTGGAATGGAGTCCAGCCCGAACTTTAACCAAAGGAAGCACTAGGCTTCCAGAAAAATCTCAGGGAAAAGTACGGCAAGTAACAGTAGTGGCTACTGGATTGGGCTCTAAAGGAAAGGGTGGAGAGATTTAATCATTAGCATGAAAACTGGAAATAAACTTCTCCCAGAATAGGGAGGCAACAAAGGGGTTCTAGACAAAAAGACTTATATCTTATTTAGAGATGGTGACATTCTTGGTAAGCATGAAGATGGAAGTAAATCATTATCAAAATGGCATCATGTGGGGGCACCCGGGTGGCTCAGTCATTAAGTGTCTGCCTTCAGCTCAGGTCATGATCCTGGAGTACTGGGATCTAGTCCCACATCAGTTCCCTGCTTGTCAGCGAGTCCGCTTCTCCTGCTGACCTCTCTCCTCACATGCTCTCACTCTCTCATTCTCTCTCTCAAATAATAAAGGAAAAAAAAATGGCATCATGTGAAGTTGTTCATTCCACTGAAGTTCTGAAATCTTTCATTATGTAAATAGTTTCCATCTCTCTCTTTTATTATAAACTACAATAAATAAAGAAATATCAAAAAAAAGTGGGGGGAAATTCCTACGAACGACTCTGGTAATTAGAAGTTATTTCTAGATTTCATACCTTCTCATTCTAATTTGTAGAGAAATTCCTCTGACAGTTCAAGTATTAACTCACATGATTAATTTGTACGTTTTGCCCTTAAATTTATTTTTTACTCCTGAGGACATCAGTATATCAAACTTACTGGAGCATGAGCTCCATATTTGAAGTTATGTTTGAGATTTTTCCAAATGGAACTTCTCTTTAAATTTATGCCTAGTTAACTATGCTTGTTGACTCTGGACTCTGGCCTGAGGATTACAGTCCAGTGAAAGAAACCTGAACTTCAATCACTTACATTTTTAGAAGATTCAAAATAATTGTTCTTCAATTAGTTTTCACTCAGAGGAATTCTGCAAGTATTATTTTTGACCAAAACCTGAACTACTAAAAACAGTGTGATGCTTGGCTTCAACAAATTTCAGTATAAGGACTCAAATATTTGGACTAATTCTGTTACTAATCTTAAATTCTTTAATTTTGTCTTGCAAGGTGACCATAAAGTTGTCACTGATCTTTATCAGTTATAATCCACACAGCAGTCTTCTCTCACTTTCGTGAACCTGAACTCCCCAGTGCCTCCTTTTCTGGAAGTTATTCTAACTGAAACAACATATTATTTCAACAGAGAGCATTCTCTTCTTCCGAGGAGTAGTGTCAGCATTTGCTTTCTCTGCAGTTGGGCAGGATGGGGGGAAGTGTCTATCAGGATTTAAATTTGTATCTTTTAAGGAATTATGTGAGAGCAGCTGCTACTACATATGTTACAGTATCTATTGAAGGATTTGAGTCTCAAATTAGATTTCTGGGTTAAGAAAAGGAACCCTGAGTGATTAAATACAGAAGAAAAAAATAGTAATAGGCTAACGCTGGAGTTACTCTCTTGAGGAATTTGCCTCTTTGTTTGCAGAAGCAGAAATAGCTCAATACCAGTTCTGCAGCCCATGAAAATCCGCTTACCAGAAGTTTACTGAAATAAAAAATGGGGAGAAAGTCAAGTTGACTTTCAAAATCAGATGTAGCAGGATCGTGGATATAGACGTAACAGCACTGAATGACCCTGGAAGCTACTGTTTAGATTTTATTTTCATGCCTGTTTATCTCACTGAAGGCAATAGTAAGACTTTGAGTTTCCTTGGGCACTTCATCTGGACTTAACGTGCGCCTATGTCTTAACGTCTTTGGACTTAACGTGAGCATGCGTGTGCCGCACAGATGAGCGTTCAGTCAATTTATAAGCAGATCTCAATCATTTCATTGATAAGATACTGTTGGATACTAAGTTGTAGTGCTTGAGTCAAATGGAATTTTTAATCACATTTTAAAACATAACTAAAAAGCTATAATCAGAAGAGAAAGTCAATACCAATATTTTCTCAGTTACTATTTTTACCAGAGACCCTGTTGGGCATTTTAAAAATATATTTTATATAGTACATAATCGAAGATAAAAATTCTTAAAGCCTCATAACTGACCACATGCTTCTGATACGCCAGTATTCATGCCAAACTTGCTAAATGTATTTGCAAATTCACCATACGCTACTTTCACTTCCTCACTTTACCATTCTGTAAAAAGTTGGGTGGTAAATTTATTCCATCTGGCTTCTAATGTGCCACTATAAAGATAAAAGGTCATTTATTCCATTTATTTCTAGTAAAAAATAATTAATAAAATGAAATAAAATCTCTAAAATCTAAATAAAACCACATAATTTTTTTTTTTGGTCCTTTACAGGTTTAAAAGGATGAGTGATCTTATTATTTTCTTTAGAAAAATGAGACTCTTCCATTTTAACCAACAGAAAAACCAACCTAAAAGTTATTGCCATATATAAAAATTCAAGCTCCAAAAAAGATTAAAATGTGTTTTCTATTATAATGTATATACAAAGTCATTCTGTATGCTACACTACTAATAAGTAGCAGGATTAATTTAAATCAGGTTTTAGAGAGGTGATTATTTTTTCTTATTATCTGAAACTGGAAAACTTGCTGAGGAATACTGATCTTTCATATTGGCCATTAAAGAAAACAAATAAAACCTCTTTAAGCAGACAGTAATTTTATTATCCAGTAAAAACAGTGACTCACTGCAGAGAAAACACCACTACCAAAAAAAAAAAAAAAAAAGACATTACCCAGATTTCCAGCACATACATTTATGGGATATACTAAAAAACAGAATTTTTACTCATGTCTCAAGTGCAGCTGAAACTGGTTTTAAGACCTTGTCAATTTTTAAAACTTATTCAAGATACTGACTAATTTGGCTTTTCTTGCTCACACCCTTCTGTTAATTTCAGCATGGTCTGGGGGCGAAGTATGAGCTCTGGAGCCAGAGAGACTCCAGAGTTTCAAATCCCAGTGTTGCCACTTAGCTACCAGGTAACCTTAGACACAATTTTTATGCTTGTGGACCTACAGTTTCTCCTCTACAAAAATAATGTGATAAATAAATTTATTTCAAAGGTTATTATTCAATTAATGGGAAATCCAATATAAAATGTTCTGCACAAGATGGGATTTCTGCAATAATAATCTCCCTCTCCATTTATAATATGATTACAGATAAACACTTTTATTTCATTGTGAAACCACTGGGTAAAAGATAAACGTAAACATATCACTTAAAAAGTATTTCACTACAGCGGCTCTGGATTGAGAAGTACATCTGCTCAGTGCCTAGCTACTCAATTACTTCAAACTTAACCATTTGAATGCCTGATCACCCAGATCATTAGAAGCCAGATCATACATACCTTATTACAGTATTTATTCAGTGGTCTTGACACTATTGGGGGAGGGGGAGTTCTTTCATTTTGTTACTGTTTTTAACTTTCCCTTTGAGGTTAGAAATGAAATGATAAATGATTAAAAAAGAAAATAAATGCAATGCAACCAGTCAGATATGCTATGTCAAATGGCTCTAACAAGGTGCAGAGGAAATAAGGAATGATAATGTTGTTTAAAATGAGGCTTCAGATTATCTACAAATCTTAAGGACCCATGCCAGCACCATGAATAGTACCCAGTGATTTAACCTAAATAATACCCTGGTTAGTAACCTGGAAAAGCTAATGTTGATTCCAAAGATGCCAAAGGGGCTATCCAGTATGGGACAGCAAAGCAGACCTTCTCCTCTTCTGAGATACTTCTGTTTCAAACAGGTGCCTGTATACAGGCAGACTTTATTACCTCAAGTTAGCTTTTGTTTGTATTTGCATCTATACTTTTCCCCTTGACAGAAACTTTCCTATCCTCTTGAGCGAAATATTTTTCAGATTCTTGAGGTTATCTGTCTAGTTAGAAACCATCTAAGCATTGTAATATTTGGGATACGACTATTCCTTTCTTTTTCAGTTCTTACCTCTAAATCATTAAAAAATAAATGTGTATCAGCAAGATTAAAAATCATTTCTTCCATTCGGAGTCCCAGGGTTACAGCCATGGGGGGATCCTGAAATGAAAATACACAAGGAATGAGGTAAAATTTCAGTAAGCACTTATTATTAAGAACATTTTAAGTGCCTATTGTTATGGGAAGTGGGGGTGGGTAGACTGTATGGATTTTTACCTAGGATCCAAAAGATTTCCCAATCATCTAAAAAGCTGCCTTTCCAAAAAGTAATCTAAACCATACTAAATATAGGGCTACATCTTTGAATGTATAGGAATTTATACACACATCAAGACAACTTAGAACACATTTCCACATACATCTGTATGTTCCTGAGGAGGAAGAAGGAAGCAAGCTAGTTCACAGAACCCCGTTTATGCATACCCCATGGAAAGTCCTTTGGAGAAATATATTTGGTTGGGCTACTGAAGAATGGAGCAGACTTAAGAGATGGCGGAACACAGTAAAACCACCACTCAATTATTAATTGCATTTTGATCAACAGGCAGTATTTATTTGAATATGCATATAAGTTGGTCTAACCTACATTTGACTAGAGCTTTGACTAGAGAGGGTAGGGTTGAGGATAACTAAAGGAACATTAGTTCAGTAAAAGAAATCTGAGTAGAAAATATATACATTTGAAGTTTAATGAATGTAAAGGAATTAGTAAGGAGGCAAGTGATTGATTCTTGTCTACAGAAACCAAGATATTATCTAGCAGCAATGAGCTGAGAACCAAGACCAAAGCTGGTACTTGATCATGATTATCCAGAGCTGAAAACCTGACAACAGAGGTGTAAGACTTTGACAAGTAGGGAGAGTTTAGGAATAGGGATGGGGAAGTAATTCAGGCACAAATATTGTGCTTGAAATGATGGGAGATTGAAATGATCTTGAAAGAAGAATTGCAATAGGTATACCTCTGGAGATACAGAAACTAGAAAACCTGGAAGGGACAAAGCCTCATAATTTGAGACCAGAATGGGTATTAGCAGGGAGAAGAATATGGTTTTGAATAAAGCTGACAAGTCTAGAAGGATACTGTTGGTTTTGGCTGAGAAGTTATTTTGGAAGACTTTAGAGGGTGATTTGGGTTGAGTGGCTGGGCCAGGAGCCAGACTGTAGGGATTTGAGGAGAGAGAACCAAACTTGTGTTTTCAATGTTCTAAAAAATGGCATTTCAAAAAAACGTATTTAAACTTGGAGAAACTAATGTTAACTTTACTTCAGTTTATGATAAGGATATGCAACCCAACAGGCCAATCTATGTCCGTATATAACCCTGACCTCATTCCACTTAGCAGGAGAAGCCCTTCCTTTTCTCATTCGCACACAGCAACAACGGATTTTCTGCCTATACTCCCTTCCATAATGCTTTAAGGAGGAAACCCTAGAGTAAACATATTTGCAGTGAGTGTCAGTTTCATAGTCCATAGTGATTAAAACCTAGAGAGTAGGAATTGAGTGCTAAGAAAGAAAGAGGTCACTGAGGTGTGCTGAGCCCAGTGAAGACTTGATGTGGGAGAAGATGAAGACAGGGCAGTAACAACACGCTGGATGTCGACACGGTTTTCTAATTGTCTGCATCACTTCCTTAGAGATTTCTGTGGATTTCATAGTCAGAGACTCTCTTTCCAAAAACAGATGTCCACTGTTCACATACTTGATGGCATCCTGGTATCCTGTCCTGCAGTCGCTCAGACATGTCTGCTGGATTCGTTTGTCTTGCACTGACAGGATCACTTGGAGCAACACACGCAAAGACCAGATAAATTCCATTTTCTCCAACAAATATTCAAGAACCAAACAGAAACAGGGAGTGCCTCATTTGTGTCTCAGAGGGATCTCATGCTGTTATCTTAAGTATGAAATTCTTTTTCCTTACTTCTTTTGTTGTTGTTCATGTTTTCACTGCTGTTGAAAGAAAATCCCTGAAGGCTGAATAATTTTGTCTCAAACTCTACATTTGTCTTTTTCTGTTCAGGAATTCCTATTTCTAGTCTCTGTCTTTCTTTTTTGGGGTGGGGTACTGAGGCTGAGGATGGAAAACTTGTAAATATTCTGTCTAGTCATGGGGCCATGAACAAAAAGTCTATAGAAATATCAGGAAAAATCAAATGTAATTATAGCATGAAAACATATAATTCCATTAGTGACGCTCTCTGCTTTTGAGGAATGTTCACTGATGCAAGACAATAAAACCGAGCTCTACACTACTCCGTTATGTTTCTGATGATTACTGCCCTAAAGATATATATTTCAGATGGGGATTCAGAAACATCCTATTTAAAAGGTTTTCCTTCTGGAGACTTTCCTTCAGTTGATTGAATTCTCCTATAATGCGCCAAATTTTCTTTTTTAAGTTTTAAATAAAATTACTGAATTTCTTATATTCATGTCTCACATTCTTTGCATTTATAGATCAGATTTACGAGGCTGGGAGAAAACATACTGTTCCTCTTTGATTGTTACTTTCATTGATTCCACGCTTCTGAAGTCCATAACTCTCTATGCTACCCATGATAGGCAAATCCATGAAGAATGCATTTTGTGTATCTGATAAGCATGCAAATACAATTTTAAAAAATGTATTTTTTTAACATGAATTCTCTAACAAGTAAGTACAACGTATGGTATGATGAAAACTGTATTCGAGTGCTCCACAGGAATGCAAACCCATGGCACTAGAAGGGGTTGTTTGTTGGTTTTTCAGGCAATGGCGATTCTACATCACCCTCTCCTCAGAGCCCGGACTTAGTAAGCATTCTGGCAAAATATCATTTGTTAACCGGGAAAGTTTAGGTTTGAGGTTTGTCAGAGTGTGAATTAGCTGTATTTTACTGAGGTTTCCAGAGAACAAGGCCTGTTGAAAGGGAGGGGTTGCATCAGCCATGCCAAAGGCTTGGCACAGATGGGCTAGGGATAGTCATGTCTAAGCCAAGGAAAACCATGTCTGTAAGAAGTGGTGATCCTGTTTCTAAGAGAATGTTTAGTGAGGGCTTACTTTCAAATACTGAGTTCCCCCTTTTCCCCCAGCAGCTTACTAAGTCACTGGGACAGCTAAATCTAAGCGGGTTACGATACCACATTTTTCTAGCTGAAGAACCCACAGATGTTAAGACTCCAAGAAAGGTGACCAGCAAATTGGTGGAGGTGGCCTTTGTGAGGATCTGTAATGCTGGGTACCCTTTGCTTGGCCAGACTCCTACGAAGGAGCTACCAGAGCCAGCAACCCCATGGTTTTATCAGGCATCTGAGAGTTAAACATACTTCTGGATTGAACCCAAGTTTTATACAGAGATGTTTGCTCATTTTCATGAGATGTTTGTAGAATTATGGGCACCTTATGAATCAAGAGTAACTGCCCTTTTTAAGTTTAACTGTAGTGCGTGTTGAGTTTAGGGTCTGAAATGAAGTGACGGTGAAATCTTGGATGGGGGGGAGTGGGATACTAAGGGCACCAAAGGGGTTTTGTGGAAGCTCTGATACATATTATACATATATAACAGTACCAGTAGGTTCCAAGTGTCTACAGCAGAGTTTAACATGGCGCAAACTGAACTTCTGCCAATTTGCTCTGTGTACCGCTCTATTAAAATACTTCAACTATTCCCAAGACATTTTAAGGGAGGGAGGGGGAGACAGAGAGAGAAGGGAAGAGAGAGAGAGAGAGGGAGGATGAAGAAAATGAATAAGTCTTGGCCATTAAATGTGTGATTCTAAGCCAGATGTTACCAGTTTTTAACCAAGTCAGAATCAAGTACGGCACTTCTCTATATCAAAATACTAACGCCTATTAGCCATGTTAGCACAGAACATAAATTGGAGCCAGACTGTCTGTCTATGGGCCTCTGGCCTGCACTGGGCCATCAGCTGGAATTCCTCCTCTAGAGACACAATGTAAAAATATCTCAGGAGAGGCAGCAGTTACAGATTTTAAAAGAAAGAAGGAACTTTTTTTCCCCGGAAAAAGAACTAAAGCTCTTGGAACAGTTACTCCTTTGGGACCGGAAGCACATTTGTTGACTTGTGGGCACAGACTCAGAAGATGTGCAAATTTATTACAGAAGGAGGAAGACAACAGCATTATGAACTCGGGTAGGAAGAGCTAGTGGGTTTGTGAGAGTACATGAACTCTTCTCATCAGTGATGGGGGGTGAAGCGAAACTCAGTCAGGAATCAGAGGGGCAATTTTACAACTGATGTGTTTCTTTGTGATGGACAGGCAAAGGGCTTCAGGCTTCTTGGGGGAACTGGAGAAGGTCTCAGGAATACCCATTCCATTAGTGTGTAGTCAGTGAGTATCTATGATGTGTTAGACGTGTTCAAATTCTAGGCAGAGAGCAGAGAATCCATTAAGCAAAGTCTTTCCCCTATGGGGTTAATATTATTACCAGATGAGATACCTGATACATAAGTGGACAAAAATCCATGTAAATATATAGTATGTCAGGGAGAGGAAAAAAAATCAGAGTTGACAGATACAGAAGACCATGGGAATAGGTGGTGATGGCTCATTTAAACAAAGTTCAGGGAAGGCCTTTCTCAGGAGGTGACAGTTGAGCTAAGAGCCTGAACAGGGTAAGGACATAGCCATGAAGAGAAGAGGGGGCAGAGAACACGTGTAGAGGCAAGAGGGAGTCCATGTGTGTGGACTGGTGTGAGGCATGCGTGACCCCAGTCAGAGAAGGGGAGTGGAGCGAGAACTTAGAGAAAGATGGAGTGCGCAGCTGATTCAGACACACGTGAGAGGCCCCAACAAAATAAGGCAGGCATTTGGCAAGCAGGTCATTCCTCAGACTTGAAGGCACAGGCAGAGAATGAGAGCTACAATGGGAAAATGGGCTCCAGAGGCTTTTCTGGTGATTGGGCCATTATAACATGAAATATGGCCCAAAGAATAATCCAGGAGAGTGGGGGGCCAGGGATGTAGGCAAGAAAAAGGTCATTTCCAGAGTCAGTTTATTGGGTAAGTACAAGGGCCTAGATACAGGACATGGCTGGAGGTGCAAAGCGCAGGCAGAGAACACGGTTATGTTGCGAAGATAAAGGATTTTTTTTCAGTTTTTCAGTTTGGGTTTTTGTTTGTTTGTGTTTGCTTTTTCTTCTAGTGAAGAGGAGTTTTGTGCAAAATTGAGAAGGAGCTATGAAGGTCTGAGGAGAGAGAAGGTTTGAAATAGTCAGCTGAAGAATGAATGAACTCAAACATGCTGTACCCACTGGGCCCAATCAGCTGTTGAGAAACAGGCAGAGAGTCAGGTGGGGTTTTCTGCAACATGAGTTTGATGCCAAAAGAGCAGGATAAGGACAGTGAGGCTTTATGCGAAAGTGGGGCTGCAGGGACATCCAGGGCTTCAGGGATGATGTCTAATGCAGAGCCTGTCAAACCTGACCACACACGAGAAACCGGAGAGTGTTTAAACATCCCACTGCTTACCCCCCACCCCATACCATTGACCTCAGATTTTCTGAGGTGGGATCTATGCATCAGTAATTTCAAAGCTCTCCAGTGATTCCAATGTATAAGTAAGACAAAATCGACAGATCAGTGCCTTGCTACTCAGTGTGGTTCACAGACCAGCAGCCTTGACATCACCTGGGAGCTTGTAAGAAAGACGGAATGGCAAACCCTCCCCCAGATCTACCCAAGCAGAACATGCAGGTTAATAAGATCATCATCATAGGCATGTTGATATTTGCAAAGTACTAGTGAAGAGCTCTCATGAAGTTCTGGGACAGTAGGGAACAGCGGAGCTGGTATGACCTTCTGGTTTCCCAAGAGGTAAGCCTCTAGGTTGCTTCCGAAGGACTCTAAGACTTGATCCATCTGATCACTGAGCAGAATCCTGGTTCAGTAGAATTTCTTAGGAACTAGGATTCCCTACTAATAGTTTAAAGTTGTGAGTAAGCATGCACTGCCCCATCTTCACCTCCATAAAGACTACCTGTGGACTTAACTTCAGTAACCAAATGACCCACACAGATACCTGCTGGAGAGCTGGCAAAGGTGGAAAACTAGCTAATTTTTGCTCAGGATTAAGAACATTCATCCCGAATCTAAGTGTTCAGTGTAAGCCACATATTTGTAATTAAATAGTAGTCAGTATTAAGTAATCAGAAATCCTGATGGAGGCATCATACAACTTACCATACCAACTTCTGTTTCAATCAGAAGAGAATCCAATGAATACAACTCATCCAAATTTATTAAACTAAGGACAGAACATATATAATTCAAGGGGAATTACAGTAGTAGTAATAAGCTAGACTTACAGTTGCTATGCTGTACCATTGCTAGTGTGGAGACTCCAGATCCATGAGACTTGTTCAATTTTTATTATTTTTTGGCCCTTAGAACCTATCATATGCCATATATATTTTTAAACTTAAAAAACAAAATAACACTATGTTTATACTATAGCTTTGCAACTGGGTGTGAAGGATAGTTTGGGGAGAACAGTCATGGACTAATGAGCTAGAAAACCCAAGACTGAGAGAGGAGAGATGGGACAGAGACCACTGAACACACCTACTGGGTTGGCCATGGGACTTGGTGGAGGGGGGGAGCATGAGATGAGTGGTACATGAGAGGAAGGCTGTGGAAAAGAGAGGTGAGACATTACCTAGAAAATGGACAGTTGATCATTTAAGGAAATTTAAGGGACATTGATAATCAAATCTGTCCTGTCCACCTGCTCAAGATGGGAGATGGAACAAGTTTATAACCTGAGATCATAAACAGGGACTGAAATTTCAAGGGAGGTCATAGAGGTCTCCTCTAGAAGTTCATGTTTTTAAGAAATGGATTACCACTCACCTTTCTGGTATATTAGCTTCAAGCTAATAAATGTGAGATCCCTTCAAGATCTTTCCCTTTTCTCATCTACTCCCAGCAATAATTTGGTGAGGCTGGGCTTCAATAAAAGTGAGCACGATGTTTGGCTATTTATGGTATCACCTAGAGCCACTCAATCTCTGAAAGGAACAGATACTCAACAGAAAAGGAACACAGAGCTCTGCAAGAGGAGTCCCTATGACAGAGTTTGAGAAACGTTACTGTCTTTGACTTAGCTTTACTCATACATACCTACACACTGTAATTATGTACACACCATTCATGTACACATATGTGCACACAAACACACATATTATGAACAACAACTTAACACCACAACATTTGTGAAGCCTACAAACTCTGCTCTCACTCGTTTGTATGGACCACACACTGTCTTGTCACCCTCTAATTCCCTACAACAGTGAGCCGAGTATCTGACATCTGAGATAAAACAGCAGATATAAACATATGCACATTTCTTTAGGAAACATTTGGTTTTCCCAAAATTCAGTTTCCCAACATTCAGATTTCCTTGAAACCACATAAAGTACGTTAAACTTACTGAATGCTTATTCTGTGGTAGGTAATGTGTCGAATTTTAATGCCTTAGCTCATTTAACCCTCCTAATCACGTGATTAATTTTATCATCCCTCCTTTTTTTTATACAGAAGGTAACTGAGGCTCACAAAGTTTAAATACACTACCGAGGTCAGAGGTAGAGCTAGAATTTAAACTCAGGTCTATTCTCCCTTCAATGACAGAATGCTTTATTCATTATGCTTAGAGGGGAGGTGACCTACACTGGTGTTAACGCTGCCACTGGGGTGGCCTCTAGTCCATGGTTCTAACCCTTAATTAATTCTAATCACTTCCTTTTAAACCATATTGCTTTTCCTTAGTTGGCCAGCCCCTAAGTCAGTACTTATCTTCATAACTAACCCAAAACTTAAAATCTAGCTGGTGCCATTTCAGAAATCTTTCTATGTAAGCGTGTATACACTTTTAATATAAAAGTAATCAATGGGCTTATGCTGATGGACATCTATTTCTCCAGCGCCGCTCTTACATAAGATGTTGTCTACAACGAGTAAGTAGTTTGGGGAGCTTGAAGTTCAATTTCTCAGTACAAAGTAACTAACCCACTGTTCACTTTTCCTTCAATCTTTTCCCTGACTTGGGCTATCTCCTTAGCTTCCTCACCCATACTATGGAATAACTTTAGAGAATCACGGCTTCACAGCACATGGCATATTAATGCTCCCAAATGGATCAAATCCCTAAAGCACAATTTATTTAGTTCCTTTCATCCCTCCTTCAAAAAAGAGGAATTACTACAACTTATCAAATATAATAATACATATACATAATCAGGGGATAGGAAGAGTCTTCACAAACTCTAACTGATGATGGTTGAGGTGATTCCTCATCTATGTCATGCCCAATTTACAAACTCCTATTCTGGAGTTCTACACGGCTGAAAACTATACGTGCCCACAGGTGCTCTGCTGTAAAGCCCATCATCAGCTTCATAAGCCTCAAGGCTCAAACACCCACAGAGCTCACTTGCCATTATGGTAAACATTCAGAAACTGTTCTGCTTGGGAAAAGAGCATGTTGTATGGACAACAGAACAGAGTGTAAGAGTTTTAAGCTTATAGGAAGATTCTTGGAATATTCACAGTATCATTTACTTGTAAGTGGAGCTAGGGTTTTCCAGAAGTTTCTTTTCTAAATTAAAATGAAAAAGTTGGGCACCTGGGTGGCTCAGTTGGTTGAGCGATTGCCTTCAGCTCAGGTCATGATCCCAGAGTCCTGGGATCGGGTCCCGCATCAGGCTATCTGCTCTGTGGGGAGTCTGCTTCTACCTCTGATCTTCTCCCTTCTCAAGCTCTCTCTCACTGTCTCTCTCTCTCAAATAAATAAATAAATAAATAAATAAATAAAATGAAATGAAAAAGTTTGTTACACAGGGCTATTTATGACTGATGTGGCATCCCTAAATTATTATGTTCCATGCATTTTATTTTTATAGAAACCACGAGACCAAAAGAATGCAGAGATTAAGAGCATGTCAAAGAAATGTGGGTTCTGACTGACCATAGCACTTATGAGCTGTGTGAGATACTACCAACCACACAGGGCGGTGATTAAAGTTATGGAGATAATGCCTTGAACAGGACACTGGGCAAAATGTCAGGCCCATAGCAAGAACTCCAAATGGTGCTTATTTTTTCTCAGTGAGAGAAAGGAAGATAAATAGAGAGGTAAGTAGGCATGGTTCTCAGGACATGACTTTGTATCTCTGGTGCTTATATTTCTGTCTCCCAGCTCATTAAATATCAGGCCACTATGATACCACTTCATACAAACACTGACCTTCTATGGGTCCAGAAATAACTGCCATTAGCCATTTCTCATTTAGGAGAAATAATGTGTATTTTTGTAAGCTTCTCTGGCCTGGGATGTGGATGATAGTTTTCAGAGCAGAGTGCTACTTTTTATACATCTACATTACCTCATTTAATCCATCCAGTAACCCCAAGTAGGAAACTGATTATACCCATTTTGAGATGAGACAGGCTCAGAGATTAAAAGAGTTGCCTGAGGCACATCCAGGCACAGGATTTCCCTCTACCTTCTAGCTCAGTGCTCCTTCAGCTGGGTAACTGCTTTAAAAACTGTGCTCTGAGCAGCACCCAGGACTCAAGAAACCTGGTGACTGAGAACTGTGGGAAGAGATCGGCTACATGAGGGAGGGAAGTATGTTATCTCTAGTCCCTTAGCATCTCCATTTCACCCAGAGTACCTCCACGCTCGGATGTTTTACATAAAGAGCCTTAGCGTGACAGAGTAAATGTGCACGAGCGTTCTCGGGCTAGAAGGAAAGAACTGAAAAAATCACTATGTTACACAAAAATGTTAGGCTTTAAAAACGCATGTGGTACAACCAAGACTCACTGAACAAATGAAAACAACTGAAGACATTAACAATTGCACACTGAGGCGAACTTTAAGTAGCATAAGGGTTGTCTTTTCCTTTGGATAAGAATGGCCCTGGTCACTTTTGTTATTAGCAAAGTCCTTCTAAATTGTCAACTAGACACCAGAATGACCTCACTTCAAGCAGTCCTCAAGGTCATTACTGAAGACACTAAGGAACTGAGTAATTAAACATGGTTACAAAGGATTCTCAGCTGTTAAAACCTCTCAAGACCTCTAACATGATAATGTGCACTGAATGGCCATAAAATATAAGTAGTCTCTAAGTCTCTTTGGCCATGAGCCTTTCCACAAAGACTATCAACTAACATGTTCCAGAACTCATTTTTTTCAAGAAGAAAACATTGGGGAACTACTCTATTCTAGTGGTTCTTAAACCATGTTTCATCAGCTTTATTGGGTTTTATTCCAAATACAAAATCTCAGGCCCCACCCAGACCTACAGAATCTGAAACTCTGCAGTTGGGATGCAGCATCTGTGTTTCATAACCTGTTTCATAAGCAGGTTATGGTGACTCACGTGGGAGTTCGAGAAACACTGTTCCAGTCTAAACTGCTATCGCTTCTTCCTTACTGCATAGCAGCCTGCGAATCTCCACAGAGCACCCGATTATAAACCATCATGACCCCACTTAGCCAAAACCCCTACAACACACTGCAGCTTGAATAAACCCCAAGTGCCTTATGGGAGATACCCTAGTGGATGTGGCCCTCCACTCACCACTCCATTCTTACCCTGAATTATTCTCTTCCTTCTTTACAAGCTTCCAGAGACACTACTCCTTTATATTCCTGGAACACTGGAAGGCTGTTCCTGGTTCAGGGCCCTCCTGTGCCCTCGGCCCAGAACAGTCCTCCATGCTCTCCCCTTCCCCCCACATCAGCACGGCTAGCTCCTTCTGTAATCCAGGTCTTAGTATCAATGTCACCTCCACGCTCAGTCCCCTGTGACGCTCTACAGGATGCACTTTCACTGTCTTCACAGGGGTTACGACTCTCTGCTCTGATTTTGTTTGCTTGTAAGCTCCATGAGAGCAGGAAAAGGGTCTTGCATTAAAAAATAGTTGCTAGGGGTGCCTGGGTGGCTCAGTGGGTTAAGCAGCTGCCTTCGGCTCAGGTCATGATCTCAGGGTCCTGGGATCGAGTCCCGCATCGGGCTCTCTGCTCGGCGGGGAGCCTGCTTCCCTCTCTCTCTCTCTGCCTGCCTCTCTGTCTACTGTGATCTCTCTCTGTCAAATAAATAAATAAAATCTTTAAAAAAAAAAATAGTTGCTAGATGAATATAGTCTGTCTACAGAGCTCTGTTTCACCATTTTTACTTGTGGTTTGTGGTCAAGTGAAAGCTGCCCGACGCCCTCTTGGCCCCATTGAATGACCTCTGAGCTGCATGTGGTCTCCAGCTTCAAAAGATGGGAACATAACATCCCTTATTTAGCTCTTTCCCAATATGCCAAATAGTAATGTCTTACTGGAGAGAAGACTATGCCAACTTCCTTTTGGACATTAAGAAACTTGTCAAGAATCAAGTGACTTTTAGAAAAATGTAAGTAATAATTCAATAAATTGTCATCTTAGTTGTTTTTCATGGATTTCAAGAAGGGTGTTTTCATTCTGATTAGAAAAAAAAAAGGAGCCTAAACAAATTTTTTACTTTAATTTCCTTAAACTGCCCCAAGTAAAACATTATTCAATATGGTGAATTCCAACAGGCTTCTCTCCTGTTAGAATCGTATCAAGTACAAGGAATTGTTATGAGACGGGCCAAATGTACCAGCATTTAGCATTTTTGTGACCTTGGTCATGTTTCTCAGCTTCTCATAACCCTGGGTTTCTGCATCCACCGAACCTGGATCACCAGAAGTTACAGCCGAGTAATTAAGAGAATTAAGGGGGACGACATTTGTGAAAGTTTTTTGAATGTTAATTCATGCCAGCTGTTCTGAAAAGCCCCTTAAACATGTTATCCCTTTCATTCTTATTTACTACAGGTACTATTATTTCCATTTTACAGAAATTGAAGCCCAGAGATTAAGGACTTTGCCCGAGGTCACAGAGCGGCAAACACTGGCTCAGCGGCTGGGTTTTCAAAGTGAAGTTTTTCTAACTGAAAGCTTCTTGTCCTTAATCATCATCCTTACTGCTTGTGAAAAGCCAAACACCGGCTCCATCTGCCCCCCAGCAGGTGTTCTACAGATGTCAGTTTACCTTCCCCAGACTATCAACAGTGCCCCTGGTTCCCTTCCCGTGCTAGACCGCCATGAGGCAGTGACATCTGTCTGCCACAATCCATTTCACAAGGTTTATCTCTTGAGGGAAAAGTATTCCAGTCTTCTGAGAGAAGATCATTCAAATCCTTTCAGCCCACAGAGGACTCCCATAATGGCCTACACAGTTCCTCACTGCCTGTCTTTACTCTTTCTAGGCTAGGTCCCATACTGTGCTCATGGCGCATTGAAGGTCTATGCTGTGTGATGCGCTGTAGCAGAGACGAGACGGGCTCTGGGGTCCGAGTCCAAGGCTCCATGACTCATCTCTGCCATGGACTAGCCTGATGACTCTGCACACATTTTATTCCCTGAGTATGTTTCCTCCGCTAGAGATGGGGAGAAAATCCTGTCTTACAACCGCTGCGACACTTCACGCCTGGCACTCTGCGGGCACTCAGCAACATTAGTTCCCTCCTTCCCCTCACTTTGCCCCACTCTTTTGATAAGCTCTCCTGTTTTAGGCATTGACAATGGCTCTTTTGTATTCCAAAAAAACTTTCTGACAGTACTTTAAGAGAATGGGACTTGTCCGTGAAATGAATGCTGCATGTCCAGGTGGCCATCTGGGGAGGTGACAGGTCCCTTTTGATGATACATCACTGCTGAGGGAAGCATGAGAACTTTGCTATTAAATCAGGAAACAGTCTGAGTCACTCAAGAAAGCTGACTTGTTATTCAGGTTTTTTATAGTTCACCACCCACGCCCCCTGACTCCTTAACACTTTACTGGTGCCCCTTGTTATCACAAAAGGTCTATGCTCAGTTCTGGGAAGGGTGCAACTTTATGGTATTTTTGCCAAAAAGAAAAATATATATATATATATATATATATGTGACAACCATGCTCCTTATTTATCACCTTGGGTTCAAATGATCTTACTATTTCTAATAATTAAAACCACCACAAAAGGATGAAGTTCTGAAGTGAGGAAACACTCCAAAAATCTAAAGGTAATTCCAAAAGATGACTTCCACCACTGATCTGACACAATGGAAACCACATGGATATTTAGGTATAGCCTCTGATGGAGCCTATTTTGAAGGGAACTTCATTTCGATTCATATGTTCAAGTTAGATTATCTTAAATAGTGAAGTAATATGAAACTTAGCTGTATAAAAATACTGCGGTCAGCTCAAGCAGGATTTATTGTGTATTCCTCATCAGCCAAAACTATTCCAGAAAAAATGCTTTAGATTGTTATCTGGAAAGTTTTTAGACTGTATACTCCACCAGTCATTGAATTTTGAATGTGCACCCCAAATTTATGTATGGTTACTTAATTTATATGTTATATGCATATTCTTTATAACAATATGTATGTATTTGTAAAGTAAGTGCATTATGAAACATAAAAAATACAAATTGTAGGACAAAATGTGTGTGTATATGTGTGTATGTGCACAGGTGTGTACACACATTATCTTTTTTCCTTATCTCTGTGGAGCATCTTGTATATCTGCACATATACTGTGGTCTTAAATGACAATGACTGTGATAAAAGGGCCAAGGCCCATTTTTTCTAAATAGCTGTTTTTTATGCTTTTTTTTTTTTTTAAAGATTGTATTTATTTATTTAACAGACAGAGATCACAAGTAGGCAGAACAGCAGGCAGAGAGAGGGGGGGGAAGCAGGCTCCCTGCTAAGCAGAGAGCCTGATGTGGGGCTCCATCCTAGGACTCTGGGAATCATGACCTGAGCTGAAGGCAGAGGCTTTAACCCACTCAGCCACCCAGGCGCCCCAAAATAGCTGTTAAGCAAATCTGTTACCTTCCATATTTGTTTAGTTACGTATATTACTTAAACCAAAAATCAAATACAGGGCATATTCACCAAGAGCACATCCCATGAATATTTCAAGGAGGAAATACTTGAGCGCAACTCATCATTTCTGGTCTAGAAGACAACTTAACAAAACTGCTAAACACGGCATGCTGGGCTGTCAGGAGACCCTCGTAAATAATGAAACACTATAAAAACACAGGGAAGGCACTTCTATCAGCGTAATATGTAAAGGAGCCAAGTCAGATGTAACTCTGAATACGGTAATTGAAGGCAGACCAAACATATTCTTTTTTTTTTTTTTTTTTTTTATTTTATATTTTTTATTTATTTATTTGACAGAGAAAGATCACAAGTAGGCAGAGAGGCAGGCAGAGAGAGAGAGAGGAAGGGAAGCAGACCCCCTGCTGAGCAGAGAACCTGATGCGGGACTCGATCCCAGGACCCCGAGATCATGACCTGAGCTGAAGGCAGCGGCTTAACCCACTGAGCCACCCAGGCGCCCAGACCAAACATATTCTGAGTTGACTCTAGTCAGATTATGAATCCTACAGAGTCAAAGATTCAGGCAAGAATGGCCTAAACACTGTGGACCTGACAACTGCTTTCCCTGACAAGGAGTTCGGCACTTACACACTGTACACCAACACAGTCATAAGAAGCTAGCTAACCACAAAAAAGATGGCAAGAAAGAAAGGAAGAGGAGTCACCAGACCATCGGTCTCTGAATTTGTGTGTGTGCGGGGGTGTTATCCCCACTTGCTGCTCAAATTCTTATTCGAAGTTATATAAAAAAAAAAAATACTTAGTTTCATAAATCCAAAGGATCTCTCAGACAAAAGATTATCTCCTTATTTCAACTGGCATTCAATAGCAACACTTGGTGCAATAAGTGATTTCAAACAATTTCTTAAAATTTCCTTATTAGAGGATAGCATATGATTTTATAATGTTGCAAGTCCATTTTGATTTACCAAATAATTTTTTCTAAAGTGATTATATCATAGTAAATAATCTTGCTTTTGAGACAGAAAATTCAAAGGCATTCTGAAAAAGAATTCAATGTCGAATTATTTTGGTAAAATTTGCTGGTTCTCATTAAAGAACAATGAGCCACTGAAAATTAATTACAAACAGATCTGACAGTCTACGATAAAAACACTTAAATGTATTTAAATTGCTCTGTATTTTTTAAAAAAGATTTATTTATTTGAGAGAGAGAGAGAGTGCGAGTACATGAGAGTGTGCGCTGGAGGAGGGGCAGCAGGAGAGAGAGAATTTCAAGCAGACTCCCTGCTGAGCGCAGAGCCCAACACAGGGCTCAATCTCTTGACCCTGGGATCATGACTTGAAATTGCTCTGGATTTTTGAACAAAATAAAATTCCAACAAGGTGCCTTGCAGTAAAATGTCTTGATTTTCTTACCTTGCCATACTTCTGGGCATAAGACCCTGTGAGCAGTGAGTGGAAAACAATGATGGTTTCATCCAAGTCCCAGACAAACACACGCTGAAGAAAAATACAAGTATCAAAGAATTATCAAGTTCTAAAGAAACAGAAATTTCTTAGTTGAAAACATCTGACTTTGTCATTGGGCATAATCTCAATACCATTCTATAGAAAACTACTCTACTCCATTCATTTTTTTCCAAGTTTGCCAGATGTCACTGTGATAAAACCAGAGGGGGAAGAGTGATTAAAAAATAAAGTCATAATAAGCTTAAATATCAGATGTCCTAATTTGAATGTATTCCTCTAAATATTTACTTACAGTTAATACCCCAAAAGACACATCTGAACTTAGGATATAAGTATGCTTAAAAGCTTATTTTAAAATCTCTCACCTCATGGATTCATGAGGTTTTGCAATTTGTGTAAAAATATTTTAAAAAATATTTTTAAAAAATCATTGAGCAATCCCTAGACAGAAATTGCAAACTGTAGAACTTTGGGTTAGATTAGGCCTTCAGAGGGGTTGTTTAGTTTGCACAGTGTTTAGAAAGATTTCAAATTATTGATCAACATTTCAGGATTAGAAGATTTCACATAAACATCAGGGTTCTGAGCACAGCAGGGAAACAGGAAGATATAACAATGCTCACTGACATTCCACGTGGCAGTGATTTGTGGGCCCTCTTCAACTAGGCCAATCCTCCCTGCTCCCCACATTCTGCTGCTGGCTCCCTGACCCTGTTCACTCATTTCTGTCACCTTCTGGGTTCCTGAAGGCGCTGGAATGTGCTACTGTCCTTCAGGTAAAAGGAGTGATGTTTTACAAAGAGGCACAATGGCTATCATTTGATTTTATCAAGTCTGGAAACTTGGGTAGGTATTTTTCTTAATTGAAGGATGCGGTTGTGTAAGAAGTAACATAGTATGGTTAAGATAGTTTCCCTGATGTTTTAGAATAAAAATCAGCCTGCTTGGCATGAACATATCTCAAAAGAGCTTTCAACCAGAGGAATGGGATGCAAAGAAGTTTTTATACAGATAAAAATGTTACCATGTTATCAAATGATCGGAATTTTTCCCATTTTCAGAAGACAACTTTTCTTTTCCATACAGATTAATTTCACCTTTTTTCAAATTTTATTCACCCATATAAACATTCTTCATTACCATAATACTACCAAACAGAGTGTCTCTCAGAAGATTATCCCACTAACAGTGACTTTATTTTGTAAATTTCTGTTTGTGTCAATTAGGACCAAAAGATGCAATTATCTCAGGCCTGGAATTTATAAAGTTCCATCGTTTTTAAGTTTTTAATTTTGCCATTACAATGGATGAAATCTCAAATTTTAGAGTTATGAAGTCCCTACACGATGAGATCCACTCATTTCATGATACTTCCTTCTTTTTTTTTTTTAAGGTTGAAACCTTATGGAACCATAAGGTGTAGAATATCATTCAGTAAAATAAAACATCAGATTCCACTCCTTACGGATAAGTCAGCATACCTCCAGGTCACTGTCAGGAGGCGGGGAGGGATTGTTTTTCCGGCCTCTTCCTCGGGATTTTGACCCAGAACTTCTGCACGTTCTCTCATCAAGATCTTTGATAGGTGTGGAAGGGCTCTGCACGGTATCAAACTCTCCTAGAAACAACATGACGTGTGTCAAGAAAAGCTCTTCATTTTTAGATCAGGTATGAGTCTTTGTTGTGAATTATCTTAACGAATCTTTATACAATAGAAAGCTCCTCCTGACAAAAAAGATTTATCATCCCAAATACACAAAATCCCCATTCAATTAAAAATTTTGCAGGTCACACAAATCCCCCATAGTTTCAATCTACATGATCTATTAAACCTGAATGTGTTTTATACTCTATGTGTCTTCACCTTCCTTGTCTCTACTGTCCCCTATATATCTATCCAGATTTAGCTCTGTTCCCCTCTTTTTTTTTTTTTTAAAGATTTTATTTATTCATTTGATAGAGAGAGATCACAAGTAGATGGAGAGGCAGGCAGAGAGAGAGAGAGAGAGGGAAGCAGGCTCTTTGCTGAGCAGAGAGCCCGATGCAGGACTCGATCCCAGGACCCTGACATCATGACCTGAGCCGAAGGCAGCGGCTTAACCCACTGAGCCACCCAGGTGCCCTGTTCCCCTCTTTTTAGGTCAGAGCTCAAAGGAGGGGATGTCTTCTTCTGGATCAATCCCATCCCTCACCTATAAACTTGACTCCCAACCTCACCCTCTAAGGGAATTGTGCTCCATTAGTTAAACCCTTTCTTAACTTTCTTCCCACCTCTTGCTTTTTTGTGGGCCACAAACAAGTTTAAATGTCCTTCCCTTGACCTTGCATTTTCACTGAGAAGTTATCTGCTTGCTATCTTCTCTTTTTTAAGGGATACTCCTTAAAAGAGTAGTACATTACATGACAGGGTTGTCCAAAAGAAATATGATGTGAGCCACAAACATAACCACATATATAATTTAAAATTTTCTAGAAGCCACAATAAAAAATGTAAAGAAACATGTAGAATTAATTTTACTTGTATATATATTAATTGAGCCAATATAAACACAATATTATCATTTCAGCATGTAACCAACATGAAAATTGTCAACAACATGTTTTCATCTCCTTTACATTCTAAGTCTTTGAACTCCTGTGTGTATTTTATACTGATAGCAGACCTCCAACTGTACTAGCCCCGCTACAGGTGCTCGACGGCCACTCACGGCCAATGACGACAGCAGTGGACAGCCCATGTGTCTCCACTTCTGGACATCTTATTTGTCATGATCGCTTCGCCAAAATCCTAATAAAACTACTCTTACTCAGAGTCCTGTTAACCACCTAACCAACAGATGTAATAAACAGACGCAGTCCTTATCCTTATCCTAGATGCCTGAGCTGTGTTTGATCTTCTTAAACACCACATCCTTAGAGCCATTATTAGGCTTGTGGTCTCCTAGCTCTGGAAGTTCTCTCACCAGGCCTTCTCTGTCTAGGAGACACGCACTCCTTTTCCTCCTCCCACTCCTTGTATGCTAGTATTTAAGAGTTCCAACCCTCCGTCACAGTCTTCCTTATTCAACACCATCTGGACGATCTAACCCTCTCATGGGTTAATCACCTTCTCTGAGATGACCCATACATAAACCTATACTACCAATGAGGCCGCATCCTACAGAAGATTCAGACTTTGTATCTAACTGACCTCTGCATGTTCCCTAGGTACCTGAATGCCTGACATGTCTACAGCTGGGGGTGGGGTAACTTACAAGGAAAGTGTACTGAGCTGTGGCAAATCTGTAGGAGTGGGTTTGCACAAACCAAAATGACAGTGAGGTCCTCACAAGTAACAAGGGTCAGACGCACTGTAGGACTTGAAGCATTTCACTCAATCTCTCTGAAGCACTTTCTTTGTATATTAAAGCACGGGCAAGAACAGCTGCTTTCTGAATTACTGAGGTAAAAATGATTTATGCTTAATTTGATGTGAATTATATATGTAAACATTTCTAGGAGAGTCTGAGGGTAAACTACATTTAAAATTAAATTTAAATTACTACATTTAATTTAAATATAAAGAAATTTAACGATTATGCTTTGTCATAAAATTAAGGAAAAATAATTATGAGGACAGCCAAGTAGTTATTAATCTAAATAAACAAATCTGAACAGGCTAGACAGTATCTAGGTCATATTTCTTCCGAGATGTTCTAAATGAACAGTCATTTTTACATACCTCACTTGTAATTATTTCCAATGGTTATAACATTTTCTTTGGGAAACACTGTGCATGTCAGGACGGCATCAAAAGAAACCATGTGTCTGTGCTTCAAATATCATTTGCTCTTAAAACATTGTTAGCATTGTTCCTATGATAGGTCTCTGCTAGTGACTGTGTTAGAGAGGTCAGTGTAATAAAGGCTTCATAATTTTCAGTTGAATATTGATTGTCCCATCTTAGAGTAAATCATGTTTCAGCTTGCACAAGTATTAAATGAGAGATTTAGGTATTTAAATACATGCCAACTTAAAAAAAAATCACACAAAAATTCTCTATTTTTAGTAATTTTTTAAACAGAATTTTCATAAGGTTACTATGCCCTCCAAGCCAAATGTTCCCGTTCTGATAAAATGCTGATTCAAATTAAGCCCCATTTATTAAGTAAGCTTATAATTTTTTGGATGGCCTTCCTCAAAAACTTGTCTTTCTACTCATGATAGATCAATTTTCAGCTGTTAACTATCATGAGGCACCTTTGCTCTTGCAAAAATGCAAGAGCTGAAAGGTTGAAAACTTGCAAAATTGCAAAGCCATTGTGATCAGTTATGGGTGGCTGATTGTCAGCTGGATCCAGAAAGAAAGAGTTTGGCAGAACAACTCAGCTATTAAATGAGCTGGAGAGCCGGCTGCTGAAGAGCAGGAGGAGGAAGAAGGGAAAAGACTGGTCATAGGCAGTGTCCGCATTTCAGTAAAAGTAGGATTTGATATCACTAATTCTTGCCAAGTTCCAGAAGGATCTTAAAAGGGCTCTAAGAATCTGGACAAAATAGACCCACGTGGGGGGCCTGGGTGGCTCAGTGGGTTAAGCCTCTGCTTTCAGCTCAGGTCATGATCTCAGGGTCCTAGGATCAAGCCCCGCATTGGGCTCTCTACTCAGCAGGGAGCCTGCTTCCCCCCCTCTCTGCCTGTCTCTCTGCCTACTTGTGATCTTTCTGTCAAATGAATAAATAAAAAAAAAAATCTTAAAAAAAAAATGAACCCACGTATTTTGAGGAAAGTAAAGGCCTATCCTTTTAAGAAAATGATGAAGAGTAGCTCCACATTTATCCTTAGTATGTGTTACGTGCTGCCTTCTTTCTTAAAAAATGTACTGAAATATGTGTTTGGCTCCATTCATTCATTCTGAGTCTCCTCATGTCTGTGAGATTCTTGCATTTTGTAACCTGGAGCAGTTTCTTGCTTTTTCCTTCATGTGGCTAGAACTTCCTTAAATATGTATACTATGCTTTATTTGACTTTTGTGAATGAACATTAGGTTATTTACAGTTTTAGGCAATTACAAATAAAGCTGCTATAAACATGCTTGTTCAGCTCTTGTGGACATAAGCTCCTATTCCACCAGGGTAGATTTTTAGCGGTGGGACTGTTGGATCAGAGGAAGATGTATATTCATCTTCAATAGACACTGACCACCTTTTCCTAGTGTGGTTGTATTAATTCACTCTCTGACTAGCAATGAGATTTCTAGTTGCTCTGCATCCTTGCCAATAGTTGGCTTTGCTAGCCTTTTATGAGCTATTGTGGGGCTATGTTGGTCCCACTATAGTTTTAATTAGCATCTTCTTGTTGAATAATGATGTAAAACACTTTTTTTCTTTTCTTTTTTTTTGCCCATTTGGTATCTTTATGACATAACTGTTTAAATCTTTTGCCCATGAAAAAAAAAATGGTCTGGTCCCTAGGTGGCTCAGTTGGTTAAGCTTCTGCCTCCACCTCAGGTAAAATCCCAGGATTCTGGGGTAAAAGTCCTGCATCGGACTCTTTGCTTGTCTCCTTACTTCTTCCTCTACCCCTCCTCCCACTGGTTCTCTCAATCCCTCTCTCTCTCTCCTCTCAAAAAAAAAAAAAAAAAAAAATTGTTATCTTTTTCTTATTGGTTTGTCAGAGCTCTTTATTGTAAAACATTCTTTACATATATATGTCTGACTTAAACTTTAACCCAGTGAATTTGGTCCTTCATTATCCTCTTTTAATAATGGGAGAACCAGAGGCACATGAGATTTTAAATTAACTTACCAAGATGAAATAGCTTGTATGCAGAATGCTGGTATGATTGCAAAATTCCTGCTTTAACTACTAGGTTATCCTTTCTCTCCCAAACAGCGACAGACCCTCCAGGTTTCCAGGTTACAAAGAGGTCAAACTTAAATCTGTTTCTACCCATCAAAAGAGTCTACAGACCTCTTATAATTTTGTGAGGGCCAATGAATTCTCAAAAGATCTCCACAGCACAAGAGTAGGTCCTGATGAGTGCACGCGTGGCATCTGGGTCCCTAGAGCATCCACCCAGGGGAACAGCTCTGACCTCTGTATCTTTGGATGGTGCTATATTTTCTTCTGATAAACGGCAAAACCAGGAACTTAAACTCAGTTGGTCATTAAATATTTGTTGACTTTTTTTTTTTTTTTTTAAGAGAAAGCTGTTAATTTCAGTGTCTCTGCCAAATTTCACTAGGGTACATTAATGCTGCAGGTAGGAGGAAAGTAAATTGGCAGAGAAGTTAAATGTGGTCAGTCCTTTCTATCTAAATCCCCTTATTAGCTTCACTTAAATGAAGGAGCACTTTGCCTGCCTTCCTGTCCTTGTGTGAAATGCCATGAAGCTATGGAAATTCTACTGAGTTCTGCCGAAGAAACTGGTTTCTTTTCAAAGAGTGAAGTGATCTTATTATATCCTTTACATTTCTGAAATATCTGTAAAGTTTAATTAGGTAATGTATTGTAATGCTTGCCAAGGTCTCAGAATAGAGGATGATACTGTTACAAATTACTGATTATTTTTCATTTTCAAGATGTTTAAAATACTGAAAGAGCGGGAGCTACAAAAATTTGTAATGTTCATCAAACTTTTTCAATGCAAATCAAAAATATAGTATGCCTGAGATAATCTTTGTTAAAGGCAAAAAGAGGTCTTTATAAAGGTAATATAAACTCAAATATCTGTTCTTAATCAGTATGCTAATGTTTCTTTAAATATATTGTCAAACTGCCTAATAAGGTAAAGTCAAGAACTGAATGCTATTTGCAATTTCCAAATAACATCAGTCATTACCAATTGCCCTAGGCTTTTCTTGGGCCAACATTATACGTGATTGAATAATTCTCCTTTAATTAGTACAGTAATGAATAAGTATACCTTCTAAGCTTTGGTTATTTAGATGGAACTTAATTTCCAAGTCTAAGTCAGAAGAACCAGCAGCTGTCTCTTATAGAACATAAAGTATGTTTCTATTTTAAAAATGAGAGCTATGAACAGTTAAGGATTTATGAAGAACTATGAATTTAATTGTTAGGTTTCTGTGTTCAGTCCAAAAGGCAGAGCTGGTCAATGGGAAATACTTTTCATACCCTTGAATTAAGTACCTCAAAATTCATCAATAACAAAGAAAAATCCCACAGTTATAAACTGGTTGGTTTAGATACATGCCAGGTCTAGAAAAACAAAATCAAACTTAAAACTACCTTGCCTGAAGCGCTGGGGTCACAGAATTCCCTAAAAATCCAGATATGTTACTGTTATAATATATAACAGTTACAAGTAATATATAAAATATATAACAGTTACAAGTAAAAATGATTTCTTCTTTAAAATTCAACATAAAGTCTGATAAGACCTGAAAATTTTATAAAACTCTACTTGTTGGCATTAGGAATCAATGGAAAGCTAAAGAAATTGCATTCTAATAGGACTATGAGGATGTTACACATGGATGTGTCACATTCAAAGTCATACATTCAGAATACCTATGTGCCTGGATTTAGTATTTTTAATGTAAACAAAATAGCTATTCTGAATATTTATTATTCTTTATTTAATGGAAAGTACCCATCTCCGTCTTTCCTGCAGAGAAACTTTTGTGATCACACTGAAATTAGAGCAAAATACACAACAGCAAATTCCAAGTGTTATCCAAAGGGTATTATATTTGAAAATCAAGTGGTTTTCACTCATGGTAGTTCTACTCTAGTGCACTCAAATACTATCTGCTGCTCCTGGTCCTGTTACTCAGTCTCCAGTACCTTGGTGATCAAATACTTGTGTGATTTTGTTTTTAATACAGTCATCCTACCCTGTTTCCCTTTGCATTTACTACGGAGAAAAATCTTTCACAGTGTGATAAGACATCCCCTTATCTAAAGTATCTCTAGTATCCATTAAGCAAGTATTCTAAAATCATATTTTCTTCTTTCGTCTTTCTTTCTCACCTTCTTTCTCTCTTTCTCTCTCTCTCTTTCCCTTCCTTCCTTTCCCTCCCATCCTTGCCTCCTTCTAGATTCATGCACAGGGTCGCACACATGCATGTGCATGTTGTGGGGAGTGGCAGCAGGAGAGGGAGAAAATCTACAGCAGACTTCCTGCTGAGCTAGGAGACCAATATGGGGCTTGATCCCATGACCCTGAGATCATAATTTGAGCCAAAACCAAGAGCCGGACCCTTAATCAACTGAGCCACCTAGGCACCCCATACATTCTTTCACTTAAGATAATATTTTTGATGAAATGTAACTACTGGCTCAAAGAGGATCAGGACAGATTTAGCACATGTGATTTAAGCTGAAATGAGGTTAAGGCAAGTGAGGTACAAAGGGTATGAAATTTAAGGGCCTTGAGAATGAATGCCTCCCTCAATTTTGTACCCTGTCCGTCCCTGGCCTTACTTAGTCCCAGCCCTGCATACGATACAACCACTCAGAGAGGATGGGGCTAGATGAAAAGACTAAACAGGAGCCTTAAGGGGACAAGGACCGGAAACTCAAGAGGGCTGTGTGGTCATAGAAGGGAGGTTCTAAAGGGAAGATAAGGAGAAAGAAACTGAAATGTAGGACCACCAAAGACAAAGTCTAGTAGAATACTAGACAGTTTTTCCTTGGAGCCACAATTAGAAACCATATGCTGAAGAGGGGACCAAAAAGAAATACCATTATTTCATCCATTCATGATCTGAGCATATTTTGGCTATTACTTGAAGTGTTAGCTTCATTTTAATTCTTTAGGTTCAAATTAGTTTCTTGCTAACATTCTTGTATTATCTAGCATTTTCCCTTTCCAACACTCATACAGTTTTAATTATTTGCTTGAGATTTGTCTTGTTTGTCAAATGGAAGCTAAAGGTATGCAGAGATCTCATTCACTACTGGAATATTGGCAGTACCTGCGACCTATTAGGTACTCATAAATAATTGTTAAATGGCCTTAAATCTTCTTGGAATCACCGGTCCACTTAGAATTTATAGTGTTGTTACCATGTTTCTTCATCTTCTTGTCCTTCCAAATGGACAAAAAAAGATAAGTTTGGATCTTGCAAATAACTGAAGTCAGAAAAAAAGAGCTTGAACATACTAATGGTGACTATGAAAATTCTTAACTTCATTTTTCTTATTGAACCTTGGTAATACTTTATATATTCTAGATGCAAGCCCTTTATCAGATATATGCTTTCCTACTATTTCCTCCAAATCTGTGGCTTGTGTTTTTATTCTTGTGAGTGTCCTTCAAGGAACAGAAGTTCTTGATTTTACGAAGGCTTATTTCCTTTCTTTTAGAGATTGTGTTTTTTAATGTCATACTATGAAATCTTTATGTAACCACAGCTGCAAAAATTTCCACCATGTTTTCTTCTAGAAGGTTTATAGTTTTAGTTCTTATTCATATGGTATATGGTGTGAGTTACAAGTCAAGATTCTGTCTCAGGATTTGTTTTTTGTTTGTGCTATTATTGTTGTTATTTTTGCATATGGATGTCTAATTGTTCCAGTACCATTAAAAAAACAAACAAACAAAAATCCCTTTATTCTCCAATGATTTCACACCTTTGTCAAAGTTCCATTTTTGAGTGTATGCTTACAGGTCTATTTCTGGACTTTCTATTCTACTCCATTGTTCTATGTATCTATCCTTTTGTCAATACCACACATTTTTGATAACTGTACTTCATAATAACTCTTGAAATCAGGCAATGTCAGTCACCAAACTTTGTTCTTATTTTTCAAAATTATTTCAGCTAATCTAGTTCCTTTGCCTCTCCTTTTAATTTTAGAATCATCTTGATGACTTCTCTAAAAAGTCCCACTGGAATTTTGAATAAGATTACAATGAATCTTTATTAAATTTGCCTGTAGCTTGAAATCCTTCAGCTGTGTCAGCAAATTCAAGTCCAGTGGCACTGCAGATAAGCTTCTGACAACGAAGAATACAACAGATCTTAAGTAAGTGCTAATCAGAGAAAGATATTAAACTACCTACCAATGATCTTACACATCCTAGGAATGTAGGAAATGTTCACTGCCCAGAGCTCCTGAGGATTCACAAAGATGAAAGAGCTACACAGGCTCTCAAGCTTAAAGGAAATACTATCAGTTATACCCAAAGAAAATAATATTACTACAGCCTTTCCATATTGTCATGATCTTTACAAAAGAAAGGATTAGTCAGGCAAAAGTTCCACTGACCTTTTTATACCCATATGCATGTATATACATATATATATATATAATCACTTGAAATTAAAATCTCTTAACCATCCACATCTAAAAGAAGGGTTTTTTAAAATGCTGGAAGAAAAGCCTCATCTTACATGGCGATATTGGCCCAGATGAAATATCAGCATCATTAGATGAGAACTTTGAGCCTGGTCTCCAAAATGTCTTTTCCCCCATGTAGTAGACCCAGCAAAACATCAAAGTATTTCATCTGGATGAAGATCTGTACCTGGTTGGCTGGTCAGTCCTGGGAGAGATTCCTGCAACTGATAAGTTGAGGTGGACGACGATGTGCCATCAGCCGTGTTATTTGATGTCATATATGCCCCGTACGTGGAGGCTGAGTAATACTGTGCATACTGGTTTTGGCCAAAGGCTGTGTAGGATGGGTAATCCTGAAAGAAGAATTGAGACTTATGTGTTCTTGAAAAAGGAATTACTTCTGGTCCAAAGAAATCACTATGGTAACTGAAAGGTTAGTATTTGGTTCCATTTGTTTTAGAGTCCTCAGTTTTGAGGTGATCCTAGTGAGTTCACACAATTATGAACTACCCTGCTGGCTTCACCAACCAGGTCTAGCACATAACTCTCCAACTGCCTAAAGGCTGCACATGCCTCACGTAACCACAATTACTTATCTGGGGATGTACGTCCTAAGGTCTTAGGTGAGAGAGTAAATAAAAGAAAATAGAATAATAGAGTTTTTTACCCACACTTTCATAGGCTATGTGTCGTCTAAGGTCTTGACTTAAAGTGCCTAGTGAGGTTTTTAAATATTGAGTTTGCCTCATTTGCTAGAGAAAGAAGAAAGCATTGAGTCAACTCCTCTGTCCTGCCTTTTATTAAAAAATTATAAGAACCTTAAAGTAATCTAAGTAATCCTTCAAAATCCTCTACATATTAAGATAACAAATAAGAATTTGTTGTAATAATTTGTGTTTAATGTATCTAGCATGTTTTAGCCCAAATTGTTATCAGTGATGATAAAACTTGGTCAGGATTATGATTCCCCGATACATGTTCCTAAGGGAACAAAGATACACATTTGATGCGGTTTTCAAAAAAGGAAAATCTTTATGTAAGTAAATATCTGTATAAGCAAATATATGTATTATCAGAAAGGATTAGGTAGAGATGACCCTTGACTAACATGGGTTTGACTGCATGGGTCCACTTATATGCAGATTTTTTCAATAAATATAGAATATAGTACGGTAATGTATTTTCTCTTCCTTATGATTTTCTTAATAACATTTTTTTCTAGCTAACTTTATTGTAAGAATACAATATATAACACCTATAACATATAAAGTCTACGTTAATTGGCTGTTTAAGTCATCAGTAAGGCTCCCTATCAACAGTGGGCTATTTCAGTTAACTTTTAGAAGAGTCAAATGTTACACATGGCATTTTGACTGCATGGGACAACCCCCATGTTGTCTAGTTCAACTCTAGTATGGCAGGAAATGAAAATTCTGTTTGTCTGCTAATTTCAAGATCTGATATTCCCCATCACCACCTGTAAGCTAAGGAAAACACCTCTCAGCAATACTTGGACAAAGGTCCTAGCAACCTATCTTTGTCAGAGTAAGACACTTACACAGGCAGTGTTCAAAGGTGTTAAGTGGATTCACCCATTTAATCCTCACACCCGCCTATGTGCTATTGTTACCCCATTTTTCACTGACGGGGTCGAAGGCACAGTGTGGTGAAGTGATCTGTGTGCTCGAGGTCAGACAGCTAGCAAGTTTCAGGCTGGAACTGGTCCCCAGAGAGGCTGACTCCGACGTCTGTGTGCTGAAGCTGTCCCTGAGGCTGCTAACATCCTTACGGGAAGTTGAAGTGACTTAGAGGAAAGGTCCACACTACTAGCTACTGGTGACTAAAACATATTTTTGTATTCAAACATAGCTCAGAGATCTTCCTCCCACTACTATCACCCTAGTCCAAGCTACCTTCACTTCCTGTTGGAGCCAGTGGACCAGTTTTCCAATTTGTCTCATTTCCAGGTTTAGTTTTCTCCAGAGTGATATTTTCAAAACAGAGACTGTATGACACCATGCTCCTGCTTGGAATCCCTTAATAGCTTCCCACTGGGCTTGTGTAACCCTCACAGAGGGATACACATACAGAGCCCTGCCTATCTTTATAAATATGCTTCCCCCTCTGCCCTCCTGCACAAACTAAACGCTCCCCTTCTTGGAAT
This sequence comes from Mustela lutreola, assembly GCF_030435805.1. Lineage (NCBI taxonomy): Eukaryota > Metazoa > Chordata > Mammalia > Carnivora > Mustelidae > Mustela > Mustela lutreola. The sequence goes on from NC_081295.1 coordinate 67,952,165, forward strand.
TCACTGGTGCACCAAGGGTTTCACCTCTCAGAGGTGAACCCTTTCTATGCCCGAAACACCCTGGCCCTCCTTCTTCACCAATCTTAGGAGACATCCCAAATGTCGCTTCTACAGACAAGCCTTCCACAAAATCTTCCCTACTCAAAATTAGATGTCTATTAATATTTTTAATAGACTCCGTTCTGACTCTTCGTGCTTTCCAATTCTATATTTATTCATGCATTTACTGGTTTATTGTCTGCTTCTCTTGGCAGTTGGTGATATCCAGGAGGCCAGAACCAGGTCTTATCCACTCCAGTCCTCACTTACATGTCCCCAGCATACAGACCAGGTCCTAAGACATAATAACTACTCAATAAGTGTTAGCTAAACTAATAGACTGGCATTTCAACCATGGTCCAAGATACAGGTTGTGAGTCATATTGGAGCCACTCTATTTAAATGTTTAGATAGTATTAGATTTGTTTTGTGCTATAAATCTTTCTTCTACTTTATGAATCTTTTATAAATCCTCCCAAGTAGAACAAAGTAGTCTTTCTTTTATGCTATACACCACTCTGCCTAGTGTTTATTTCTACTATTATATTCATTATATCCTACCCTCTATTCATATTATTTTCCTATCTGTTTCGGTAGAATTGCTTCCTTCCAGACAGCAGAAAATAATGACATTATTTTTGAATTTCAATGCCTGGTCAAAAGTCTAATGAATAATAAGAGCTCAATAAATGTTTCCTGTATCAACAAAAAAGTAAGTAAAATGAAGCTACCTGGATTATCAAAAATTCTCAATATTTTTCAATATAAAATAGACATACTAGCTTTGATGTTTAATATTTTAAGAAACCATTTTTTCTAACTAATGCCAAATTACACGATTTAATTCTATGAAAAATGGTATTTTTCCACACTAATAATCACAATTTCTTTTTTGCCTTTTGTTACATTAATAAACATTAAAAGAAGGCAATTAATATAATCCCTTCAATAAATCCAAAGAGTGTACTTGTGCAATAACTTAGATTTTAGAATATATAAAAGTCTAACAACAATGTTAAAGTAAAATAGTGTATTGTCCAGCAAGGAAATCAACTACCCTTCTATCTCAACGACTCTGAACTTGACAGAACTAGGAAATAAGCAAAAAAGATTCTGAAGTGTTAGTATATTCACCCATCGCAAACGTTCATTCTCGCTCCACACACTATTCTAACAAACTAGATTTTAGAACTCACAAAAATACTAAGAAAATATAATTAAGAGGAGGACTAAGGACTACTAGAGGCAAGCACCCTGACAAAAGCAAAAATTACAGCTATCAGGAAAGTAGGAATCAAACATTTATTAAAATGAACCACAGAATTAAAAGAAAAAAAATCCAGGAGGCATTTGATTTAGTAGCAAATATTCTGTACTATCAATGTCATAACCTACTTATTGGCTGTAGTTCAATTTCTTAATTAATTTTCATAATAACTTGTCAAAAATGAAATTATATTTAGTAAAGAGTTTAAAATAACATGAAAGTACACAATATATTTTGTAGTTCTGTGCCAAATGATTAAAATAAAAATCATGGCTTAAATGTTTAAAGGACATACAACCAGAAAACCTAAAATGCCCAGAATAACACAGATCCCAAGAATTGTGGAAAGCTAATTTTTTATCACCTTGAAAAAACCTTTTTCTAGGAGAGTATACGCTTACATGATAACCGAAACTATTCTTCAAAGATCTGAAATAGACACAAAAAGCCTAAATATAAAAAAGCTACTATACCTGTTGTGAACCGCTAAAATTTGTTGAATTGGAGACTGAATTATTTGCATAAATAGTAGATGATGGTGCAAAACTAGAACCTAGAAATAAAGAAAAAATTGCACTTAAAAAGTATTTATTTGCAAAATTATAAAAACATTTCACTTTGCAGAATCCAATGAGAGAAGTATATTTTTAATTTTGTTAAGGCAACAAAACATGAAATTTGAAGTTGAGAGATTTATAAGGAAATGAGTGCTTAGTTCTATCCTTCTTGTGACAACAGATAAATTCTTTGCTGTAGATTTCTGTTGGACTAAACAGGAGCACATGGGAACAGTCTTAAGGACAGCAGTTAACCTTTGAAGGTTAAATGCCTAGAAGAGCAGGGTTTTCAAAGAATAAAATGTTATGCAGACAGAGTACTCCTAGGAAGCTACTGGAACTTTCAAATGGTCATACAAGCTGCATATGCACACAGAAACCATTTGAGCTAAACACGTGGATGGGCTTAGCTTAGGAAACATAGAACCAACTTAGAACTGATGCTTGCAGCACCCTGTCTTTTCTTTCCTCCTCTGTCCTTTCCTTGGAGCCAAGAAAGATGTGAAGCGGGAGTCAGACTAAGTATAGTACAGTCACCCAGGGCTTGAGAGCCTTCAAAGATCTGACTACAAAGTTAGAAATTTAATCGGTTTTTAAATTATTTTTTCAATTAAAAACAAGTGAGATATCAATGTAAAGATCATTTTTAAACATATCTTCCATGGAATGGACTTAGGAAGAAGTAAAATGAAAAACTACTGACACAGCTGATTACTTGTTTTATCAATGTGTTTAGAATTGCAATAATATTATATAATTAACACAAACTGATCTGGCCCAGAATATCCAACATGACGTATTGGGGGGAAATCAATGAAAATGTACTCATGGTTGCTTTCATACTCCTAACTGATGATGTGTGGCCCACTGTGACTTGAACATTTATGTAACTATATTTCTATATATACTACTATATATCTACAGTTTAGATAAAAAGAGACCTGACCTTTCAGCCAAAAAGGTCTAGGTAACTATTTCACTTTAGTTGATGGACTACAATTTCAGCACTGGGTTGATTAAAGAAGTATGATTTAGATAACCCCAAATGTATGACAGAACAGACACAATGACAGAAAGCTTTTAATGCATTTACTATGTCACTAAAATTCTTTCTGCAACTACTACCTAATGACCAAATGTAGAAGGAAAATTAAATACTCAGATGTAGAGGATTGTTGCGGGGGGGGGGGGGGGAGTACAAATTATATAAATATTTCTAGTATTAGAAATATTTATATTTCTAATTATATATTAGAATTATATATTGAATTGATTATATAATTACTATATTGAATATATAGAATTTTATTAGTAATTATATAAATATTTCTAGTAAGAAATAAAGTATTAATAGAGGAGAGGTATTTGAGGAATGAACAGAAAATCCAAAATAGTTAAATGGTAAACGGGACTTAGAAAGGTATTAACTCAATTTTAAATATAATCAAAGCAGCATTACACACTTAAGGAATATGGACAAGAAAACGCACATGAATCTTTGAACCTCACTTAAACAGATGCCTGTGTAAGACTGACATGGCTCGGAGGTTACTCTGCTTGGACTTAGTGTCCTGCCAATTTCATACAACTTCAACTTAAGTACTGAAATTTGGTATAGGTCACGTTTCCTGATGTATATTCAATTCTTTCCACCATGTTTTTTTCTGTTTTGTTTTTGTTTTTCCTCTTCTCTAGGTATTTGTCTTTCCAGATGCAAACAGCAGTAACAATTAAAACCATTTTCGTGAAGGCATATCCCTATTCTGAAGCCAAGGAGTCTCATCCAGAGAATTCCTCCTCACGTAACATGGTTCCTGTGGGGTGGCTTACCTGGCATCTGGTAAGAATACGGCGTCTGGCCTGGCTGTGGGGTGGAAAACCCTGGGCTGTAACTGAGGCACCCGCTCTGTAACGGGGATGGGGTCTGTGAAAGTCCACTCTCCGTCTTGATGCCTGGCAACATCACGCCCAGATCTGTTTGGGAAATGCAGAGCGCAGACCCTCGCATTAGTAGAATGACCTTGCTCCTGAATTGTCACTTATGCTAGAAAATCTAAGCACTAGGCATCAGGATTACCCGCTCATAAGCAAAGAAGCAGAGAAAAAAAGAAAAGCGATACCGTAAGTGGGCAGGCTGTAGGGCTGTCCTGTCTGTGAGTAGGCTGTGTAGACCGCTGGCTGCTGCATCCCCGAATACTGAGTCTGGCCTGCGTAGGCAGACATCGTTTGAGCTGCTGGTGTAGAAAGAATGTGTGGATAGGGCCTAAATATCAGAAAAATAGCATTACTGTGGCAACAAAGACTGCACATTACTTCAGACAGCTTAGATTCAGTGAAACCTTATCATAGCCAGGAAGTAACCCTCTTCTTCATCCACAATACAATTCTAACAACAGGGAAAAGACAAGAGTCCAAACGTCCCAAGCTCTGCTACCAGTCAGTATAGCAACTTGGGACAAATGGTTTAAACTCCTTAAAGACTTACATCTCACCTATATCATGAGACATCTGGATCAGAAAGTCTTCTGTTTACAGTACTTGTTGACCTCTGAAATAGTATCTCAATTAATGTGCAGACCAGGGAAGTGGAGTCCAGGTCAGTTAGCATAATCATGAGCTTACCTACAGTTTCTACCTACAGTCTCCCCTGCTGCTATACCACAGATACACAAGTCATGAAAAGTCCTACCAATTCTCTGCCAAGAACAGGACATTTAAAAAACAAAAAAGAAAGGAAAAAGGTAGGCAGCTGCTTCCTGAAAAGAAATGGAATACCACCCCTTTTATTGTGCCACATTTTACAGAATGTTCCCGAACAGATATCCAAATCTGTCTGTACTTAAGGGCAGAGACTGTAGCTGCTCCAGAGAATAACATTTAAAGTGTGTGGATCATGACTCCAAAACCTTAACACATCTGGCTGCTTGTAACCAAATTCAGATATATACCTAATATTGTTAAATTTGAAATTTCTACCTCTGCCTTCAGTAAGTTGACTTTGTTTGTTATAAAAACAATGGAGCACATTATTCTAAAATATGTGCCTGAGAACTTGAAATCCCATGAAAATGATGTTATATGGAACAAATTATGAAGGGTTAACATTTGAATAAGATGTAATCTTTTCAGATTTTCCTTAAGCTAGTCAGCATTTTTGAATTTCCATTCAGAAATCAGTGTTTTCTGGTTTGAGCTTGATGCCTTCCTCGAGGTATACAAAAATCCAGAATTAAAGGGACAGTCTGGACAAACAGGAGTCTATCTCTGTTCCTGGATTTGTATAGGGTATTTGTCCATACATCTAACCCACCCAACTGCTCTGTGCAAGCATCCATCTATTCAACTATCTATGACACACTTACATACACAAAGGAATCTACGGAGCACTTACTTGGAAGGATATAGCTGTGGGGAATATTGATGTGCTGATCTGGGGCTGTAGCCACTACTTGTTATTACTGTAAGAGACAAAAAAACCAGTGCAAAAAAAGTTGCTTCGTGAATATGTTTCACTAGAATGACAAAGCCAGTTTGAAGAAATTATCATGTTCAAGAGATGTTTCTACAAATTCACTCATTTTCTAAACAGAAAAAAAAATCATTTTCTAAACAGAAACAGATGCCTAAATATTTTCTTCTAATGGAACTGCGTCAAGTTTGGCCTAAGAGCATAAAATGAAATCCCCTCACAATCCTTTCTCTCTGTCGTTCTTTCGCGTTCTCACATCAGTAGCATATTCTGACGTACGATTAAGTAGGAATAAATATCCTTGATTCCAGACCATTATGATTTCATGACAAAGTAAATTTTTAAACATTTTCAAACTTTAGGTTTTATGTTTTAAATTCCAACTAGGACAGCAACATACTGCTCTTCCTCCGTATCTATTCTACTAAAAATACAACAAACTTTCAAGAAAAATGTGAGTTTCCAACTGCACTTTGAAATTGTAAAATGCTATCATTTATGGCCTCTAATTTTACCAATCATATGAGCAGTTAAAAATGCAGAGTCCAAGATATCTGAGTACTAAGTGGAGTATACATAGAAAGCAGGAGTGGTAACACACCATGTCTTATGAAACACCATTGCATAATGCCCTAGCGATCATATTTATAAATATATTCTGAACTATCAGAGACAGCGCTTTCTTGAGGAGAACTCAAAGGTGAAAGTCAGGTCCTGTTGACATTTTGTCCTAACATGCAGCCCCAAACTGGACTACATTCAGAAGTCTGGAAGTTTCTCTTAACCAACTACCTTGACTAAGATAGATGTATTGCAAGTACATGGACTCCATAGTGTTGAGGCAGTCCCTTCAGAGCCAATCCATACTGGGCAAGCACACAGAGTGTCTTTATTAGGCCATCTGCTGTTCATTCACTTTTCAAAAAGATTAAAGTAGTACACAATGCAGTGCTGGAATTAGTTTAGTCTAATCAATCATAGTTATACTTCAAAGTACTGTGTCCTTCCTAAGTTGTTCATAATAATTCTTGAGCTAAACTTTGAGAATTGTAAAAGTGACAAATAGGTTTAGGTTGCTAACTATTTTATGAAACATGATATATTCCTACATCCAAATGCTATTAAGTACCCTTGTGATCTGTCATTTTGTAAACACATAGAATTTAGTGTATTTAAAATGCTATTTGGCCTGTAAGGTCTGAGTATGGAAAGTATATTATGGTTTTTCATAGCAATAGTGCAGAAAGTATGTTTTCAAGGATATTATGAACCAGTTTTGAGAATCACTGAATATGACGAGAGGTGTCAGGTTCTAAATGTTTTAACTAAACAAAATTGAAGTGAAATTGCTATTTAAATTTGCAAATCATTGACCAATGAACCATTAGTTTTCTACTGATTTATTAAAAGCTTAATGTTAAAACTTTCAAATCACTTTAACGAGAATATGCTTTTCCTACCACACCACAGATGCTAAGCATATATTACATAACAGCAATAGTGTTATTCCCCAGGAAATTCAGTCTGTTTCATTAACTCACAATAGTGAGCAAAAATATAGTTAAATGAGGCATAACTCCATGTGTTGTCACTTATTTATAAAATGTCATTTTATAGTAATCAATTCTTCTCAAGATTGCAAATCACAAAACTGTTCCAAAGTGACATCAGAAAATGAAAAGAACCATCCACCAGAGCAACTTTTATTTAAAAAAAAAAAAAAAAAAAAAAAGCCAAAGAGCAAAATTACTTCAGAGAAAAAGCCCCATATACCTGAATGGAAATCTGAATATAGGATTTTCCTCCTGCTAATGAATGAATCTAGACAATATTAAAATAATGTACCCATAACAGTACCAAAGCTCAACATTTAAAATTTCTATTAATGTCTGAATGTTCACTTGCTAAATAGAATGCAAAACCTCTAGCTCAGAAAACTAAGATGTTCATATAAAACTTGCTTCTACACTAAAATGTATGTATTTATTCTAACTCATGAGTCTTTAGGTAAGAGAAAACAACAAAAGGTCACTAAGGAGGGTTGAGATTCCGCCGACCAGAGTAAAGTCTGTTTCTACACAGGGCAGCCTAATCTTCGGTATGGTTTCTGGACTACTGTGTACAGATTTCAGAGACGTTCCTCTCATTCCCCATTGTCATTTCAGTAAACAAGAGTTATTACCCAACACGCTCAACTCATTATATTCCATCATCTCTGCAAATAAAAGTAAACAAACTGCTTGTTTTCAAAATGTCCTGAAAGTTAATTAAAGCAAATGTCTATATAGTATTACAAGATTCTCAGAGGGTGATGCAAACAATTTTAAGGTTTTAGTCTAATCACTGTGACACCTTAGATCAGAGATTCTCAGTGGGGCAGGAGATGGGAAATGAGGGAGCTGGGCAGGTAGGATTTTTACCTACAAGGGGACATTTAAAATGTCTGGAGGCATTTGGGGTTATCATGACTGGGGAGTATTACTGTCCTGCTAGGACAGACAATAGGGATGCTGCTAAACCCCTTCCAATGCAGAGGACAGATCCTCCACTACAATCAAAAAAAGAAAAAAGTTAGCCAAATTTTTAATAGTGCTACTGTTGGGAATCCCTGACTTTGAACACTTTGTCTAAAGGAACCTGGTCCATGGTACTAGAAATGTTCTATATCTGAGCTGTTCAACACCATAGTCACAAAGAGACCACAGGCAGCTCTTAAACACTTGAAATGTGACTGCTGTGATGAGAGACAACATTTTTACTTTTACCCAATTTTAAATAATTTAGACTTAAATAGCCACATATGTCTAGTGACTATGGGACAGCACAGCCTTAGATAATTCGTAAAAGAAAACTGGATAACTATTTATAAAGATAATATGCATGAATTTTAGAGAGGATGACTGCTCACAACTATTTCTTTTTCCAATTTTGTATTTTCCAATGGACTATTATAGAAGGGACTGCCAGACTTATCAGAACACGGCTCTGTACTCATTCATACCAGTGACCAGCTGTGAGACCTGGACCGTCTGGCCTTCACCACCTTTAACTTATCTGCACCTCTGTGCTCCTGCCTATAAATCAGATCAGAGTCCTCTGAAATTCCTTGTGGGACTAACGTTACAATGCTGTCATTTAGTTTTCAGTGAACTTGTGGTATGGTATTTAAGTATGCCAGCAATTACTTAGTATTTCCACTTCTTTCCCTAAAAATGTGTTCCCTAAGCATTTACTCTGCAGAAAGTTTTACAAGAGTTATGGTAGACGAGCAGTAAAGACTGCTCGAGTAAGTTGGTACCTATTTATCTCGCGGGAGGCAAGTGAATTGCTAGAAAGGATATGAATTAGCACATGGGAGTCTCAAGGCAGAGTGTATGAATTATTACCTCTTTCTGTCTGAAATACCAATACTTATGTGAATATACAACAACTACTCCCAATCAGTGTGAATTAACGAAGGGGATCATCTATCTCTATGAAAATGCAATGTATGCTTCAATATTATATTCAAGGACGTACTTCTGTTCTTTATACCAGAGGCATACACACGTAAAACCTTTGTGTGTGAGAATATGGATGAAACGTAAGAAATATCGTAGTAGACCAACAGAACTACAGTGTAAATTACCACAAAAATTTCTCTAGGTTTACTGTTCATCTTTGTGCTATTCAAATTCCTTCTCAGGTTAAAAAGAAAAAAAAAAAAGCCTTTCACCAGATAATAAACTAAATACTGTAGCTTAAAATCTTTAACGAAGTCAACTTAATGCGTGTCCTTTGTGCCCACCTGGGAGTTATCAGGTATTTATATTTAAAAGGATTGCTGTTTAAAGATACGCTATTGTACTCTTTGAAGCACTAGGTGAAAGTAGTGCTCTCAGGCTGGGTCCTAATGCAACCAGCATGTGTCCTCCAGCAGCCCATTAACCTTTAATACTTGTCACTCAGCTGCTTACACAAGAGGATTTTTTTAAACCCAGAGAGGAAACAAGGTTATTTAGAAGGAATCAAATGGATAGTTTTACATCTCGAATGTTGGGAGAGAAGGGAGTTTTTTATGCCATTTAAATGGACAAGTTAAGGGAACAAAGCCAACGATTATGACCTAATGATTAAATTAAACACTGTATAAAATCATTACAAAGGAAGCCAGCCCCGCTTCTTTCTAACAAGGAGGTCAGAGGACAGTTTTGCTGTCAACTGCAAATCCAGTAAAAATGATTCCAAATACAATTTTTAAAAAATATACACTTCTGTCACCATTAGTTCTCAAAAAAACCCACGTCAGACGCTAAAGTGATAAAAACCCGCATTCTCGAAACTTCTTTTTGGTATTTATGCTGCTTATTCGTCAGGAAGATGATGTGTACCCCAATACGTAGGTAGCAACGCATGAGCTTGAGGCTTTACCTGACCCAGTAAAAGTGTCAAGGGCTCCATCTCCAGTGGTGGTTGCCGCTTCACTGCTGTTCAAAGGCTCTGTTTTGACTGCAAGGAGAGACACTATGTAGAAGAATAAGGACATGTGAGTTTTATTTCTAAATGTTTATCAAAGATGCTGACTGTTCCACTAGTGGCTTTTCCAACTACCACGGGCATGCAAGAGAACACTTGAGAGATCCATGAGGAAAGTTGTGTTAATTGAGCTTCTAAAAAATGGACATGCACTTCTAGAGGATTTAAAATAAAAATCCTCTGACTAAGCTAGTTCTCTCAGATCTGGTTTTAAAGGCAGTGTCAACCTTATAAGGGAAAGTGCAGTACACATGTTTGCATTTGTAACTCACCTAAGCACCCTCTGATATTAGAGTCAAAAGACAGAAAAAAGGAATCACAGTTGGTCCTTAGCCCATTTAATCCAAATCATAACAAAGAGATTTACTAGTTTATATTTTATTCTTCCCAAGGAGACAATTTTTAAAAAAACACATGATAGATTGCATAAAAGTACAATGGAAGCATATGCAAATACAGAAACCATGGGCCTGATGGATGGACAATGAGGCACACAATAAATTTCTGTTTTTAAATATACTAAACAGTATATTTAAAATATTTATTTTAATGTATTTAATGGTATAACAATTTTTAATGCATTATAGAGATAAGCAGAGAGAAAGATCATTTCTACAGCAGTTCTGAAAACTCTTTAAAAGGTTATTTCTACTCTGAAGTTCTATATTTTGCTAAAATTCTCACTTGGGAATGATGTCGGCAGGCACACATCATTATTGTCATTATTAGATGCAGTGAGTGGGGGAAGGGGGGCGTGGAAAAGCCTCGAAAAGCCTCGACCTGTTTTTGTCACACCATATTTTCCCTTTGTGGGCAAAACTCTGCTACATACATCACAGCAGCAAGGGGATTAACTAAATTATTTTCTACTGAACACCTCTTGTGTTTCCTGGTTATGAATGGAATGATACAGTTAAATAAGTTAGAAGCAAGTAGAAAACTATGAAGAAGGAAGCTGAAGACTAGCCAACCATGAGCAAACATGGCAAAAAGAATCGTGCGGTTGGAGTGTCCCCATCAACCAAGCAAGTCAGCAATGTTACTCTGTTAGAAAGGGAATTAACTAGCTGATAGAGAACCATGCAGTAATGATTATGCTCTCTTTCCACACAAACAGAATTGACCAGAACCACCCCCTCAACCCTCCTCCTGCCCCGCAGTGAGCCCTAGAGTTAAGTTAGTATTCATGACTTAAGAATGTCCTGAAGAGGGGCACCTGGGTGGCTCAGTGGGTTAAGCCTCTGCCTTTGGCTCAGGTCGTGATCTCAGGGTCCTGGGATGAAGCCCCGAATCAGGCTCTCTGCTAAGCAGGGAGCCTGCTTCCCCTCTCTCTCTGCCTGCCTCTCTGCCTACTTGTGATCTCTGTCTCTGTCAAATAGATAAAATCTTAAAAAAAAAAAAAAAAAAAAAAAAAGAATGTCGTGAAGATTTGCCCAAAGATTCAGAGGAGTACTGTAAATGTTGGAAAGCAGTAGTGAAGAAATTTGGATTACTTACCCTAGCAAAAGGGAAGTTTGAGCTTGCCCTATTTTTCAATAACAACAATAATCTGAGGCATAGGGTCTAGTTATTATATAATGATAAATAATGACTTGGTGGTGAAAACTTTACGGTAGTAATTTATATAGCAGTCTATTACATAGTGATGCATTTATAGTTATACCTGACTGCTAATTACATTTCCCAGTACAAAATTATTAACTACTACAAAACTATTTATCAGGAGCTTACTATGTGCTAGACCACTGACATGGAACTGATCGTTAAAACAACTCTGATGGATAGGAACCACTGTCTCCATTTTATATAACAGAAAGCTGAAGGGTGGGCTAAGGAGTTTACATTCGTTCCTTTGCAGGAGATGAAGAAACTATGATCAGAACTCAGGTCTTTAGCTCTCCATCCACAATCTCTCCATCATAATAGCCTGCCTTCGGGTATAAAAATGGCTATGTTCACCACAGGGACTCCTCACAAAGGTTCAGAGATGGATAAGAATGGCCTTATCCTCCAGAGAGTGTATTTAAGAAAAAAAAAGTCAGAAATGAAAACTGCAAATATGAGAACAGGCTACTACAGTGTATTTTCCATGTCTTCTCATGAAATTTCTTAACAGGCGGTAAGGAGCAAGTGTGAAAGCAGATAACAGCACACACTTAAAAGATATTTAATATGTGCCAGGGGCTGCTGCTGTGCTTTCCAGATATGAACTCATTTCCTCCTCATGACGATCTTATGAGGTAGATAATATTATCATCTTACTCTTCAAATGACTAAGCTGAAGCACAAAGTAGCTAAATAACTTGCCTGTAGTCACATAGCTAGGAAGAACTAGAATTTGAGACCAGGTGGTATGGGTTCAGAATCCAAATTCTAAACCACACTGCCTCTCAGGAAGCACAAATTATTCAAGAATTCCTTTCATCTATATGAAGATGATCCAGAGTGTGGCCAGGACGGATGTAAAGCTCTCTCTCTGATGTAATGTCCACGTTCGACTTCTGACAAAAAAGCACAGCCCAAAGCCTTCGGCAACACTACTACAGTGTACGGTCTCTTGAAACTTCCAAATTCTAATGCTGGCTAAATTCTTATGTACATGGGCCTAAATCTATAAACAATACTTGTAAAATCGTTGTAAAAAAAATTCCATATTTTGTTTGTGAATTGAGGAGGAAGGATCAGAATGTGAGCTGGGTCTAAAAAACTAGTCTAGAAGCCAGACATGAGGATTAGTTTTGTTACTTTGGATCCCAACTTTGTATTGATGTTGATTATAATCTCCTCAATTTTCATGTTTCAGGTGGTCAAAAGGAGGAGGAAGAAAAGGGAGACAAAGAGCTTGTCGTTGCATTCACTATACTGGAAACGGTGCTCATTAAAATTTTAAAGGTCTGAATTCAGTCAACGACAGAAAAAGAAGTTTCATTTTACCAAAAAGAGGCATCTGTAAAAAGCATATGAAGAGAATCATAGATGTCAAGAAGCGTTCAGTGTACTAATATGCATGGATTTTAAAGTAATTCAACAAATGGATTTGGGGAAAAACTGCACATTAATGCTAATTTATTTTTCACATGCAGGTAAGAACAAAAAGGAAAAGAGGGAAATTTGATTATGTTGCTACAGAAAGTAAATTATTCTCACATTAGGTCAACATCAAGAAACATCTCTTGAGCTCCAGTAAAATGCAAAATAATTTGGTTTGATTTTGTGAACAACAACAAAAATAACATTAGGTAATAGTAAATAATTTGATCCTCCAGGGGCAGAAAACCAAGAGAAGTGAAATGGACATTCCATATATGATTAGTTGATTAAAAAGACAGAATACAAATGAGTATCTTAATATTTATAAAACAGGTTACTAGGACAAAGGAAATACTATTTTAATTATAAAGTTTTGAAAAATGTTAAGTCATTTTCAATAAAGGCCCACATATATTTGAAATGTATTCTGATTTCTTTTGTCTTGGTTTTGCTTCTGTACTTTAAATTAAATATGCCACATACTTTTCTAGTGGCAGGCAACTTTGTTTTTAGTTAAATATGTGCAGGGCATTACTGGAAAGATATTCGCCAATGAAACATCTTACTATTTTCTAAAACTTATAAAAATCCTCATTCCAAATGATTATCAGTGTATATTCATGGTCACATTCAAATGTATTTTTTTCTCACTTTTCTTAAATTAACACAGGTTCAACAGGGTTTTTAACCTAATTAGGACAGTGTCCAGAATCATTACATGCTATAAAATGGAAAGGACAATCTTCTATAAGAGAAACATCATATTTTTCAACAAAATGAAACTTACAGACAAATGTTTGAATTTCAAAAGTAACAATCATTTTTTAAAATCCAAAGAGTATTGTGGTTTTACTCCTCTATATATTCAAAATAAGTAATTCAGGGTTCAGGGTTAATTCAGTAATTCAGGGTTTCTCTAAAAGTGAGAAGAGAAACTATATATAGCACTTTGTACAGAACTTACTATTTAAGAAATATAAGCATTTCTTGTTATATAGTTGTAATTTGGATGTTTTTCACAGAGAAAGATGAAAAAAGAAGTAAAAATATTTTTAATATATTGATTATAATATATTGGTATAATTTGATTTTTTTTTTACCTTTAAAAATAATTGATACCTATGGGCTAAATCAAAATTGTACAGGATTATTGTCCGGGGTCAGCTGTGCCTCAACCTTCATCCATACCTCCTACACATATTTTCAGAGCAAATTTAATCTTGTCTGTTCAGATTATCTTTGGAACTCAAGTACAAAGTTAATGGATATTAATGATTTGTGAAGAAAGTCTGTTTATTGTAATAATTCCAAGCTCATGTTCATTAGTTGCACTAGCAAAGTTAATCCTTGAAAGAGAAGGTGACCCAAGTAATTTACATTTTACATTTCATCCTCCCAAATCTGTGATTAAACTGGTATACACTTAAAAGACATACATATGCTAATTCTAAATATACTTCTTTCTGAACCACAAAATCACCCGTAGCTCCTTCTGACAGCACAGGTGTTGCAAAGCATTTCAGGAGGAGTTAGATCAGGAAGGACACAATTTTTAACACTGCAGGGGAGCATGTGGTATGGCCTACCGCTTTTTAATAATTAGTATAGTCTATGATTTAGTTTCTCTGAATCAATATGTTCACTCTATCTATGAGCACCAAGTGTCTTTCACTCGTAAATATCTAGAAATAAAATAATTTTATAAAGCAGCTATGGCTTTCATTTAAAAAAGAAAAAGAATCTAAAAAGAATAGAGGCATGATAGTAGATGGTTCTACTTCATGAACATGTAACATTCAGAAATAAACCCCTTGCATAAGAAAAATCATGTGTGTAATAAACATAATACAAATTCTGGAAGACTCTTTTCTATGATATATAGATTTTAAATACAGAAAATATTGTAAATCTGATCAGAATGTCTGATTTAGGTTCCCTCAAACCTTCTCTCTAAAGCATTTTCTTAATCTCCATGTAGAATCAAATATTCCCTCCCTCTGCTATGCACTCACCTTGAACACATTATGCACTCATTACTTTCTTGTCTGTTTCCCTCTGCTAGACTTTTGGTCCCTTGATGGCCAGTATCATATTCTATAGGTCACTGGGTTCCCATTTCCTAGCACAGAGCCTGGCATATAACAGGAACTTGATACATTTTAATTGAGAAAGTGAAAATCCACTTTTAGATCCTATCCTAAGCAATTCCAACAGATGTCTTTCTGTAAAGTACAGCTAATCGTGAATCTTGACACCATTAAGCAAATAAAAAGCTTATGTATTTCTGCAACTTTTCATATGATTGGCATGCATTTATATGCATAAGTATGCATATACATGAAGGAAACAAAGCATACATATAGCTCATCTCGGGGGTCAGCAAATTACATCCCACAAGCCAAATCTTCCCCATGGCCTGTTTCTGGATAGCCTGTGAGCTATGAATGACTTTTAAATTTTTCAACAGTTGAAGAATATCTAAAGAAGGATATTTGTGACATGTGAAAATTCTGTTAATTTCAAATTTCAGTGTTCACAGATCCAGTTTTATTTGAACACAGCCAAGCTCATTGTCTATTGTTGCTTTTGCGGAACAACAGCAGAGCTGAATACCTAAAACAGAGACCTTATAATCTGCAAAGCCTAAAATATTTATTATCTCACTCTTTGCAGAAAAAATTTGTTAACCACTGATCTATATGCTCGGGTATGATTGAATATATTCTACTTTTATTGACAGTTCTACATTTTAACAATTTTACAAGCAATAAAAATTTGAAAGAAAAATTAGTTTCCAATATAAATCTGTAGTTGTAATTATATAATTAGTTCTAAGGTGTTGAAACAGTTTAAATCACTTCAAAGAATAATGTAATATATTTAAGAGTACCAATGTAATATGGTAAGATATTAAGGGGACACTATCAACTTATTCATATTAGTAAAAACTATATAATTCAAGTCCTTTTTAAAAATCTCAAAGTTAAAGGAAAGGTTTTCAAAAGCCACTAAATTAGCTTTTGCTTTTTTCTTTTATTATAATAATTTTATAAAGGGATCCAATTCCCACAATAAAACCCAAGATTAAAGATAAAACAGTTTATTGTCAATGGGAGAGATATGCACCAAATCCTTGTTTGTGCTATAATACCCAACATACACTCATACAATAAACTCTCCAAAGTCACTAAAATTCATAAATTCATGAATTTCATGTCAGTAAACCACCAAGACTACATCGTTAACAATCAAAGTATACCTACCATTTTATTACTAAAAGCTTGCCTTCTTCTTTGGCCAATTTACACATTTTAAATGCAGAAAAATATATTTTATGACCAAATATTAGAAAACCTTTTAACAATGTTAAAATTGTTTTCATTTTCTTTTATAAGAAATGTATGTTTTCGTTTTCTTTTAAAACTATTGCCTAGTCATTATTGAATTGTTAATTCAATAAGAAAGAAAGAGAAACATACTGGTTTTTACTGGCAAGCAATGTGTATACACTAGTATACAATTTAACACAAAAGCTTTGGCAAGGAAATATTATTTTCCTCCTTTTATAGAAAGAGATTAAAGCTCAGAGAGGTTAAGTGACTTGTCCAAGGTAACACAGCTAGTAAGTGTGCTCCTCCTGACAGACAATTCTTAGTTCTTCCCACATGGCCACACAACTTTTAACATTAACACTAAGAACTAGGAAAATCTGATACTTAACACTTAGAAAAATATATCTGGTTGAGATTCATCTAAATTACTAAACACTGTACATATTCACTATGGTAAAGCTGCCCATGTTACATGAATATCTGAAAACAGAACAATAGCCAGCGAGGTAAGAATGTTTTTCACAAATGAAATATTTTTTAAAAAAAAGATCAAAACTAGAATATTTCGTGTTGTGATAACTATGAAATTTAAATACTGGGTTTTATTGGAACCTGATGAATCTCATTCATTTATGCATTGACTATGGCTGCTTTTGAGTTAAGGTGGCAGGGTGGAGTAGATGAGACAGACATGGTATTTTCTATAAAGACTAAAACACTTACTATCCAGCTCTCTATAGAAAAAGACCCCCGAGTTAGAATTAAGAGAAACTAAATTCTTGCAACAGATTTTTAAGTATAAAATGTATATTTCAAGGTGGAACTGGAAAACATTTCAAGTTAAAATTATTTTTAAAAAATAAATAATGGATATAATGGAATTATTTTTCACTCACTGGTCATATATTTTAATCAGATACAGCAAGATCCGGCCAAACTGCCTAACTACTCTATTGTAATGCACATTTCCAACAGGCAGGGAGGTCTTTTTAATTTTACTATTGGGTGATTCCATGTTAGTGTTATAGTCTTGTTCTTATTTTTTGATTTTGGTAGTATATTAGCTTTTGATTTAGAATAATAAAAATATTATGGGTACCTGGGTGGCTCATTCATTGAGTGTGTGCCTCTTGGTTTCAGCTCAGGTCATGATTTCAGGGTCCTGGGATTGAGCCTCATGTCAGGCTCTGTGCTTAACAAGGAGTCTTCTTGAAGAATCTCTCTTTCCCTCTCCTGCCCCTCCCCACACTCTCTTTCTAATAAATATATAGCTCTTTTAAAAAAAGAAAGTTTGGGGGCACCTGAGTGGCTCGGTGGGTTAAAGTCTCTGCCTTCGGCTCAGGTCATGATCTCAGGGTCCTGGGATCGAGCCCCACGTCTGGCTCTCTGCTCAGTGCGGAGCCTGCTTCCCTTTCTCTCTCTGTGCCTGCCTCTCTGCCTACTTGTGATCTCTCTCTCTGTCAAATAAATAAAAATCTTTAAAAAAGAAAAGTTTGTTTACACTTCTATATATTTTATGTATATGAATGCAGTAATTATAGTTCAAAGTATTTTAAGGGTTAATACTGATTTATAATTTTAAATGTGTAGCTTTCACACGGATAATTCTTTAAATGATGGAATTTTAAGTGTTTATGTTACTTTAGACACTTTAACCGGATTATTTACTGACGTCCTTAAAACCACAGATATCTTTTTGCCATGTTAAGAATTTCAATGAAGACAGTCTGTAGTGACGGGGATGACCAAGTTTGTATGTCTGTGCAATCTGGTTCACCCGCTCTTAGAGCCAGGCCTGCTGTGCTCTATTAGGCACATAGATGATACGTAGTTAGAAAAACAAAAGATGCATCTGTTGGCGCAACATTATAAACCAATGTAAGAAAAAATACCATTGGCTTAAGGAATCTAAGATTAGAATGCTAGTTGGTAAGGAAAAAAACATAGTCAACTATTATCTATAAGCAGTAAAAAGTCATGTTTATTTCTCCTTTTTTGTTACAAGTACTTTACACAGAAAAGGAAATGCAAACAGAAAGAGCCACAGAAAGCAAACCAGAAGGGCAATACCAGCACACCCAAACACATGCAGTGTACCATCATCTCTCATACTTGTTGCGGAAGAGGGGGTGTTGCAACTCAGCAACCAGTCTGCAGTGTTTAAAACAGTCATGTTGTCCCCTGAGAACAGGAACAGTATAAGGGTTCATTGTCCGAATGCCTGCTCAGTGTGCAGGAATAGTCTTCAATGCCTGCACTGGTGCCTGACCTTTTAGCTAAAATCATAACTGCACTGTATGATTTTTACCCTTTATTTTATCAGGTCTGTTTTAGTTCTGTTAAATACATATACATGATGATTAGTGAAACTCCAAGGTTTGATTCCAAAGGTTTTAAAAATCTTATTACATGTATCTAAGTTAAAGTTTAAATCTAAATGTCCTTGCACCAGAAATAATCACTAAACAATCTTACAAATTTGCACTCCCATAATTAAACAGCTAAAATTATAGATGCATGTTTAGAGACAAATAAACATCATAAACAAGGAAATGTTAATCTACAGAGGGTTTGGTATAAAACATTATTAAATACAGGCAAATTGCAATGCACACAATTTTACAGAAAATAGTTTAGACTGCACAGTTATTTTAAAATAAATGGGAAGAGGTGTGTCAATTTCATAAATACTTACTGAAATTTTAAAAGAAAATATGATGTGGCAAATGCTGTTATCTAGTAATATGATTAGTTTATAAATTAAAACAAATGCATATACTTTTTCTCTAATGACTAAAATAGATAAAACTTCAAAATGATGAATAATTTAAAAAGTAGTTTACACATGTGTATATACATATCATATATATAGATATGTGATGCATATATATATTCTGATGCAAAAATCAGACCATATCTTTTGATGGCTGAATACATATTATAAAATCAGTAGGGCACAATATTTGAAATAACTGTTATTGTTACCATATGCTATGGCATGATTATAGGCTAATCAAATGAGAAAGTATCTGAAAAAACTTAAATTCCCACCTTAAATACATCAGGTATTAATCTCCTTGAAAAGAGAGTGCAGCAGATATAAATATTTTTCTATTCTCAAACCTCTTAAGAAAAAAGGTTTTTAAGAAAAATTTGGGGTACCTTTCTCCTGCAATTCAAAATAAAACCAAAAACTAGCATAATCTCTCTCTCTCTCTCTCTCTCTCTCTCTCTCTCAGACATACACACAAGATCAGAGTATAAATCATTTTGGCCACATTTTCTACATTTTTGTTTTGAAATATTTCCTAGGGCAAATACAAAAAGGAAGCTTTGCTAAAAGTCTTTAAAATATTGTTCAGGGATATCTACTTTTTCTGATTTTTTCCAGCTACAAAGGAGGTGCAAAAGTCTCAAGAAAATCAGCAGAATAACAGTCTATTAGCCATATCGTCCCCAGACATAATGCTGATTATGTTATTGCTGATAAGGATTTATTTATTAGTAGATTCCTAACATATGAAATTATAGAAAACATCGAAATATGATTCTGGGTGCCTCTGGGGTGGTACACTTACCTCCTGTTCCATTTGTGGTGACAGATGTGCTGCTGAGATTAGCCTTCTCCAGTTTGGAGCTACCAGGAGTATCACCACTTCCAACAAGAGGATGAGGACTTGCAAGGTCCTGCATTTCCATAGACCTGTTAGAGCAGGAATAGCAGAGCAAAAGCTGAAATCTCCAGTTTGGAGCTACCAGGAGTATCACCACTTCCAACAAGAGGATGAGGACTTGCAAGGTCCTGCATTTCCATAGACCTATTAGAGCAGGAATAGCAGAGCAAAAGCTGAAATCTCAGCAATGATTTCTTAAAAAACAACATATATTTTTTTACTGAGCACACATGTGATCTCACAGTAAGAATGGAGACCAAAAGCAAGAATGGAAACCAAAAGCTAAGACTTCTTCATTAGCTAGATGAACACGACAGTACATTAAAGATTAATAAATAAATACAGCTTCCATGGTAGTTGAGCTTCATAATTTATTTGTAATCCTATAAATATTCTGTATAATAAAGTACAGAAGAAATATTCTGTCATCTTAGCTGTTTAAGTTGACAGGGATACCCTCCCTCCTACATTGACCATCTCTATTATTAACATGTAGAAATGCTGAAAATATTTAACCCCTAAAATTTGATGTCCTCAGCCACCAGTGACAAAGAAATCAACAGCTAGAAGTAAAGTACAAACAAAGTCAGAACAGAAACTTCCAGCTGACCTTTTGGATCCAGGGCTGAAAACTGACTTTAAGGACTGAGGGCTAGAGTTGTTACACCTTTAATATCACTTAGGAATAGACAGTTTGACATAAGGGGATGTGCTGGAATTGAGACCCTAAATAAAACTGAGACTCTTGAAAGATTGACCCTCTTTGGAAACAGAAACTTAAAAAAGCAAAATTTTACAGTAGTCCAAAGAAGCCATACATGCTTAAATGAAAGAAGGAAAACACATGAAATAAGTAAAAATAGAGAGAACTTATCACCAATAAGCTATCCTATAAAAATAATACTGAAAGAAGACCTTCTGTTAAAAGTAAGGTTACCAGATAAAAACTCGGAACTAGAGGGAGGAATGAAGAATGACAGAAATGTAAATATATAGGTATATACAAAGATTACCTCTCTCTTTTTTTTTCTTCATGAAAGACTGCCAAATGAAGCAAAAAAAAAAAAAAAAAAAGCAAGCAAACAAACAAACAAAAATCCCACAACATTGTATTATGTGATTTATAATATAACACAGGAGCAAAATATATATCAATATCAAAAAGATAGTGGGACAAAATTATATTCTTTTAATGTTCTTTCATTTGGCATGTGATATTATGTTATGCTTGGAGAAGACATTTAGGATTCTTCAAGTAATAACTAACTTTAAATATTAATAAGAAAAAATATTGACTAGATATAATAAAAAGTCAATAGAAAAAGTAAAGTAAAACATTTAAAAGGATTGATTAACCCCAAAAACCAGGAATAGAGAAAGTAAGGAAGAACATATGTGGAAAACAGAAAACATGTAGCAAGATAGCACACTCAAACCTAACCATATCAATGTTTACACTAAATATCAATGGACTAAACACTTCAATGAAGCAGAGATTGCCAGATTGTATTAAAAAAACACAGCCCAACTATTAGGGATCTACAAGAGGAGTATTTTAAATACAGACACACTGTGATACTATGGCATACTGCTCAGAAAAATTCATTCCTATAGCTGCTGGTGTGTTACTAACTAGCAGTTCTCAACTAAATTCCTTTCCAAGAAATGTCTCAACTAAAGAGAGTCATTTTGCCCTAAATCACACCCTTTCTGGACGTACCCTCACCTACTGACTGACCATGAAGGGGTATAAATGTATTACCCTCACCCAGAATGTCACTTGAGCCTAGAGCCACCATAAGATCATCTAGGACCTTTGTTGCAATTGCACTGAAGATCAAAATCTCTCAGTCTAATCATGCTTCCATCATTCCCCTTAACATATTACCACTGGAAGCACAACCCAATAAACTCCTGGTACATAAATCCCTATGTTAGAGTTTGCTTTCTGGGAACTTGAGCAGTGATAAGGCACAACTAGGTTCAGAATAAAGCATGGAAAACAATATGACATGTAAATAATAAATGTTAGATAAATGTCTGGGCTATTATAATATCACAAAATGGTCCTCAAAATGAATAATATTACCAGATACAAAGAGATTAATTAAGAAAATGAAAGAAATGATAAATTCTTCACAACCTTAGATGTGCATGTACTTACTAACTGAGCTTAAAAATATATAAAGGAAAAACTAAGCAGAATTAAAGAAAAAAACTGACTAGCAGTCCATGGTCATATTTGGAGATTTTATAACATTCCTTACACAATAACCAATTGCAAAAGGAGACACTGTGATCAATATGCTGTAGTTGACAGAGTATACTAATACCAAATAATTATAGATTACACATTATTTTCAAGTGTACATGGAATGTCTACCAGGATGACTGTAAGGTAGGGGATAAAGTAAGTATCATTTTATTTTAAATTAAACCTACAGAGTATAGTATCTGGCCATAATTAATTAAATTAGAAAGCAAAGATAGTAAAATATATGAAATAATCATTAATACTTGAAAATTAAACAACACAATTCTAAATAACCTATGAGTCAAAGTAGAAATCACCAATGAATTTAGAAAGTACTTAGGACAAAATACTAATGGAAACACTTAAAATCACCCCACATGTAGTCAACTGATCTTTGGCAAAGTAACAAACAGAATACAGTACAGCAAAGGCAGTTTCTCTAACAAATGGTGCTGGAAAAACTAGTCACACACAAACACGCAAAATATAAGTCTAGACACAGACCCTATACCCTTCACAAAAACTAATTCAAAATTGATCATAGATTGACATAAAATGCAAAACTGTAAGTTTTGAATACAACACCAAAGACTGAACCCTTGAAAAATAAATACTGTTAAGCCAGGCTTCATTAAAATTAAAAACTTCTCTTCAAAATTCAATGTCAAAAGAATTCAAAGACAAACCACAGACTGAAAGAAAATGTCTGCAAAAGACTCATCTGATTAAGGACTGTTATCCAAAAAACATAAAGAACTCTTAAAATTCAACAAGAGAAAAACAACCTGCTTAAAAATGGCCAAACACTTCAACAGACACCTCATCAAAGAAGATGTATAGATGACAAAATAAATAAATAAATAAATAAATAAATAAAAAGATAGTCCACATCACATGTTATCAAGGAAATGCAAGTTAAAACCATAAGATAACACTTTACTATTTACTAGAATGGCCCAAAGCTGGAATACTGACAACATCAAATTCTGGCAAGGATATGGAGCAACAGGAACTCCCATACACTGCTGCAATTCTGGTGGGAACGCAAAAGAGCACAACCACTTTGGAAGACATTCTGGCAGTTACTTATAAAACTAAACATAATCTTACCATATGATCCAGTAGTCACATTCCTTGATATTTATGTAAAATAGTTGAAAATATATGTCCACACAAAAATCTACACACAGATGTTTTTTGTAGCTTCATTCATAATCATCAAAACTTGGAAACAATTAAGATGTTTTTCACTAGGTGAATGGATAAATTCTACTATAGAGAGTCAATGGGTCATTATTCAGTATTAAAAGAAAACGAGCTTTCCAGCCATGAAAAGACATGAAGGAATCTTCACTGCATATTACTAAGTGAATATCCAATCTGAAAAGCCATATGTACTGTATGATTCCAATTATATGATATTCTAGAAAAGCAAAACTATCTTTCTAGGGTAGAGAAGAGGGAGGGATAAATCAGAGTAAACAAAATTTTTAGGGCTGTGAACATATTCTGTATGGTATTATAATTAAAGTTATGTGTCATTATACACTATTCAAACCCATTGCATATACAATATCAAGAGTTAACCCTAAAGTAAACTATGGACTTACAGATAGGATGATGAGTCAGTGTAGGTTCATTCTTGGTAACAAGTGCACCATTCTGGTGAGTAATAATAATAGAAGAGGCTATACATGCACTGGAACAGAGGGTATATAGGAAATCTCTGTACCTTCCTCTCAGCTGTGTTATGAACTTTAACTGACCAAAAAATAAAGCCCTTAAAACAATAAAAAAAAATGACTTCAAATCAGAATTTGTGATATGCGAATAAATCAGTGGCTAATGAGAATTTATATCTTAAAAAGATTATTTTAGAAAAGGAGAGGGTTTGAAATCTGTGATCTAAATTTCTACCCTAATAAACTAAAGAGAAAAATTTTAGAACCCAAGTAAATAAAAGGAAGAAAACAAAAAAGAGCCTAAATCACTGAAAGAGAAAAATCTATCATAAAGACAATTTACAAATCCAAAAGATTAACCATTAGAGAAACTAAAAATATTTAAAAAGATAATAAGAAAATATTATGAACAACCTTATGACAAAGCATTCACCAATTTATTTATTTATTTATTGAAATATTTTATTTATTTATTTGACAGACAGAGATCAAAAGTAGGCAGAGAGGCAGGCAGAGACAGAGGGAGGGAAGCAGGGTCCCTGCTGAGCAGAGAGCATGATGCAGGGCTCAATCCTAGGACCCTGGGATCATGACCTGAGCCGAAGGCAGAGGCTTAACCCAGTGAGCCACCCAGGCACCCCAGCATTCACTAGTTTAGATAAAATCAGCAAAATTCTTAAAAGACACAACCTATAAAACCAATCCAATAAAAAATAAAAAATCTCAAGAGTTCTATATCAAATTAAAGAAAATGAATTAGTAATTAAACACTCCTCTCTCAAAAAAAAAACACAACAAACAAACAAACAACAACAACAACAACAATTCCAGGATCATATAGTTTTCTTAGTGAATTCTAATAAAATAAGAAAAAGAAAGTTTTTATGAATTTTTTTTTTTAAAGGTAGGAGGAAACACATTTTACTCCATTGTATGAGAAAAGGATTACTCTCATCTAAAACCTGACAAAGAAAAAAAAAAAAATAAAAAATAAAACCTGACAAAGACAATTAAAAAAAAAAAAGCTCTGGATCTATACTTCTCATGAGCATAGATGAAAAATTTAACAAAATATTATTAAGTGAAATGCAGCAATAAAATAACCACTGCATCATGACGAAGTGTGCTTTATCCCCAAAATGCAAATTTTATTTAACATTTGAAAATTTAAAAAAAAATTTGAAAATCAAACAGTGCAATTCAATATATTAACAGAATATTATTTCAATGAGTACAAAAAAAGTAATAATATTCATCATCCACTCATGATGGAAACTCTCAGCCAGTTAGAAAAGCAATATTTCCCTCATATCTAATAAAGATCATTCTCAAAAAATATATAGCTTATACCATATTTAATGATGAAATGCTGAATTACTTCTCCCTAAGATCAGAACCAAGGTAAGGATATCTGTTTTTCCCATTTTAATATATTTTACTGGTAATCTTAGCCAATACAAGAGGACGAAAATAAATAAATAAATAAAAGGGGTAAGTTTAGAAAGAAAAAATTCTGTTAATTCACAGGTAACATAATTATTTACACAGAAAAAAAAAACAGAGAAATCCATAAAAACAAAACAACAAGAAATACTAGAATGAATGAGTGAATTTACCAAGTTATATGTACAAGGGCCTTGCCAGTACTAAATCAAAACATGAACCAAAAATATCTGAAACTTCAGTCCATACTGTTCCAATTCAAAAACTGAAATATAAAAATGATTGTTGTTCAGTAATTGGAAGTCCCCCTCTTGCTCAACTCTTAAGAGGAATCTGAATGCTCAGACCCTCACCTTAACTGCTAGGCAGAGAAAAGGATTTAGACTTTTCAGGAAATAAACACAACAAAACAAATAGTGTGCTTCAGGCTCTACTGAGTTTTTATGTAACGCGTTCAAAATATCATAAATATTTTGATTCCTAATAAAAAGCTCCAGTAAAGAGAAAACACAGTAAACAGAAGCAGACCTGTATATGACCCAGGTTTGAGAATTATTAGACAAGGATTTAAAAATTATTGTGAATATATGAAATAACTTAAAGGAAAAGATATATGCCCACAGAAGTTGTGTTTGTGTGTGTCACATATATACATACATATGTGTCATATATATTTATATATACATGTGTACATATTATATACATAAATGTATGTAATATATACATATACATACATATAATACACATATGTATATGATACATATATATTATTTATATGTATTACATATAGAAAAGAAACAGAAACTCAAAAAATGAAAATTCTAGAACAAAAATTACAATATATTAAATAAAAATGTTCTTTGTATGGATTTAGCAGCAGATTAAACACTGCAAAAGACAGAATCAGTAAGTCTGAAGCTGGGCCATTAGAAACTACTCAAACTGGAAGAGCAAGACAAAAACAGGAGGTGGGGAAATTAAATTGAGTATAAGTAACTTGTGTAATATTATCAGGAAGCAAAAGAGTAAGACAATACTATTGAAATAAGTAATAGCACATATTTTTCCAAATGTGATGAAACACCAACACACAGATCCTTGAAATACAATGAACAACAAATGAGAAAAGGGAAAAGAAAACCATACCTAGGCACATTTTAGCCAAATTCCAAAAATAGCAAAAAGTAGAAAAACTTTATAGCAACCAGAATAAAAAAGAGGGACATAGTAGTATCCCCCCCCCCCCGTAAAACAAAACAAAACAAAAAAACAAACAAACGATTATCTGTAGCACACTCTTGGTAACAAGCTGAATTATAGTAAGTAATGAATGCTCATAACTTTATTATCTCCCACTGGACCTGCCCAAAATATTTTTAATGTAATCGATCAAAGAATAATGATTGCTTATTACATGCAAAGTACTGTCACAATTGCTAGGATTCCTGAGTGAAGAAAACATGCCCCTACTGTCCAGGAGTTTAGGATCCAAATGAGAAGGCAGATCTTGGGCAAAGAAAATTAAAGTACCTTAGATGTTCACTGAATGAAACAGACAGAAATCAGTGTGAACTCAGAATATGGCAACTTTTCTCAGAAACTATTAACTGGATTTTGATGATTTCAAAGGAATTCTGGAGGAAGCATTTAGTAGTAATACCACTAAAGCTGCAAGGTAGTATATGGGCTCAGTCAGTTTAAACCACATACAAGATGAAGAAGCAAGGAAAATTAGTCAGGAATGAAAACATGGAGCATACGCTGAAGAAAGAAGTGAATCCATGTTCCTCATGCAAAACAAAACAAAAACAGCCTTGGTATTTTACATTCCAATTTCCAGGAAACCAAAATGTAATGATCTGAATCTTTACAGTAAGTCCCCTTTGCTTAAATTCACTTCAGTGGGCTGATCTTTCTTAAAATTTTAAAAGAGCCTTTTGAGAATAGACACGCATTACTACCACAAAGTATTCAGCAAGAATATTCCTGTAATTCCTTCTGCATGTTCTGTAATTAATTGAATTCTGAAACTTCAGATTTTTTTTAAGTCTACTTTATACAAGAAAGAATATATGAGATACAAAATTTACCATAGAATTCAACAGCAGAAAATGATTAATGGTACCAGTTTTCACTGCAAACACATAGTCTGACACATTCTATACCTGGTACTTCATACAGATTCTATGAATATGTTACTGAATATAATTCATATATTCAGTAACACACTTATATGCATATTACTTTTTATAGTTTATAGGTGAAGTGACTGAGGCTTACAGAGGATATATAGCATGCCCAAGACCACAGGGGTAGAAAGAAGCAGCAGCAGAATTTGAACTCATGTCTTTCTGAGGGCAGAGTCCAGGTTCTTTCTGTCGCACATTGTATGTTTCCCATTTTTTAAAGTGACTTTAATTCTGTCACACTGTGAAAACACAATCAGGAACGCAGAATCCTGCAATAAAACATTTTGTATAGTATTCAAAAAATTCCTAAAGTCAGTATAAGCATCTACTCTGCCAAATCTATACTAGTTATTACTATACGTAAAGGTGACCCCCTTTTCTACCCAAGAATCCCATTTCAACCCCCTTTTAATGGTCCTTATGTCAAAAGACCACATGAATACTAGCATTAGTTGGGGAAATATAAAAAATGAACTCACCCATAAGCACAAAAACTCACTTAAAAATTAAGAATTGCAGGCCACATGCAACTAGTTTCTTGGTTCTTTTCTGGAAATCTTCTGTAGCATAGATGGGAGTTTATTTCTAACTGACTAAAAAAAATCCTCTTGAAACCCAAGAGCAAAGTTTGTATCTGTGTATTTCAAAGTCTACTCTAACTCAGAAAGCATAATTCCTTCTGCACGGATCCTGGTAATGGGTCACAGCTTTTGCACATACTGTTTGAGATTCCATCAATCCTTCATGACCCAAAAATGCAAAAGCATCCAATACTTTCCAGGACATTCACTCTCACAGCAGCTTCTTCTCTTTGCAGAAAGTGGACAGTATGTGCATATGGCTCTATGTCTCTCGCTGTCAGAGTCAATCTTCATTTTAGCCTCCAGAAAGAGTTTAAGGAAAGAGTTTAGGTTTTGCTTTGCATATCACTCCCTTTCCTAATACAAGTCTTAATTCCCCTTGCCTGCAAAGTAGGAATAACAACATTAGCCTCCACTTCAATAATGAGTCTCAGCTCTGTTAGGACAGGGATTATGTTCATTATTCATTGTTTTTAGTCATTACACTTACAATTGTGCAGGCTACTTGGTAAGTGCTAATGAATTAACAATAAATAGGAACAGGAAAAATGCAGATGAAGGGATCTGAGGTAATCAAGTGTAGTCTAGTTCAGAAGACACTGCTTGAACATCTATTATGTTCTGGAGATAGTTCTAGGAATACACATGGTATCTTCAGCGAGCTTGCAGGCTAGCGGAGAGCAAGAGGACAGGTGAAGCGTAACAGGGATCAGTTCTCTGATGTGAGTGTGTGTGCAAGTTTTCACATCTGTATGTGCAGTGTTAGATCTCCCAAATGAGTAGAAGGTTTTGTGTGTGTGTGTACATGCATATGTTGGGGGTGAAGAGAAGGATATCTGCCTGTGTACAGAAAGCCACTGTGGAAGAAAAAAGAAAATAAAGCAACTTGGTCAACCTAGATCAGAGGAAAGTCATGGCATATCACTATGGAGTACCAGTTCCCACGGTCTGGAAAAAGCCAGCAGGTAACAATGACAGGCCATCTTAAACATTTCAGTTTAGAATCCAAGAAATCACTGTCATAGCTGTAAATCTAAGCCAGTTTCTCCTCTGGGTGTAAGGCTGGGAGGTACGGATCACTCCAGTGGTTCTAGATCCATTATATCCCTGAACAGACGGTCTTAAAAAGGAGACCCTCCTTCACCCATTTTACCAGACATGGTCAGAACCAGGTTCCACCAGAAAGAAGTGGAAATGGAGGAGGAAGAAGACCCCTAGCAACCAGTATCAAGAAAATGGGCCATGCATAATGGGAGCTGTTCTTGCACTTTGCCAGTGACCTCATGCCTGTCCCTGGGGCCAGCATGAATGCTTGCAGTACAAGTGACCTGTCTGCCAGGGTGACCTCAGGCCCTGGAGTAACAGCAAATAAAGCCATGAACACACGGTTCTCTGGACACTTCCACAGTCTTCCCTTTCCAGGGCTTGTAGCTCTACACTTGAGATCTGCAACTCTGGCCCCTTCTTCACTATGATCATAACAAATTATCCAGATAAAACATGGTTCCCCCACCAAAGAAGTTCGAGTAAGTATTTTTCAAAAAACAGAAGCATATCTTTAAATGCCAATTTTCAAAGCCCCACCCCCCCAACTTAATCTGTAAACAAAGAAAAAAAAATTCCCAAGCATTATTTGAATGGTACAGGACTCAAATTTCTGTTAGATCAGTTACAAACCATGGTTAATGAAGCAGGAAATTATTTCCCTCCAGTAAGCAGTAAAGCCGAAGACCACAATCAAAACAGCTAATGCCATCAATTATACCCAGAAACACATCAACTCCTTTTTCTGAGAAAGACTGGATGAATGAATGTATAAAATAAAGATGCCCCCCCCTGGAAAAAAAAGATGGTCCCCTACTAAAATCATGGAATTTCAGGGTCCAAAGGACATTCAATGTCCTCAGATGGAAAAATATCATTTTATGCTCGAGGCTGTGAATGCAGTGTTAAAAGCCTACACAGTAGATTCAGACCTGGGTTTTAAACCCTGTCTTACCCATTTACCAGTCACGGGACCTCAGGCTCAAAAATGAAGATAATAATATCCATTGGAAGGCTACTGTGTAAATTAAATAAGATCATACACATGCATGTGCACACGCGCACACATACACACACACACACACACACACACACACACACACTGCATGGAATCTGGCAAACAGGAGATCTTAATAAATGTTAGCTATTACTACAATCAATTTCATGACACTGTCAATAAATGCCTGATTTGTCTGTTTGAAAACTTGCGTTGACATGAAAATTATTTTCTTAAGAGGCAGCTCAGTTCATTTTCAGATCACTCTTACTATTACTATTAGAAAGTTTTCCATACATGGTTTCCATGGAATTTTGGTCTTAGAAGAAATTGAACCCATTGACATGGGTCAAGCTGAAACCTTCTTCTCCATAACTGCTCTTCAAACTCCAAAGAGGGCTACCCTAGAGCCTTTACAGGCACAAAATACAGCAGAGGCAGTGCAACTCATCATGGACCATCACCCTAGCCTAAGAGTACATGAGTTTTGCTACCACACTTCAAAGTACTAATACATGCTGAAACCAACAAACAAAACCCTTAAGCCTTTGTCCCATGTCAGGATTTACAGTCCTGTTTTCGCTCAATCACTACACATGCAGTTGGCATTTGGAACCCAAGTAAAAAGCTTTTCGTGTGTTCCTCCTAAATGCCATCTTGTTGGAGCAAGTCCATTGTTTCAGCTTGTCCCATTACATTCTGATTCTGCCACTCAACCTACTTTTCAGTTGTGCTAGGACACCAGTAAACTTTCTTAGCATGCCTTCAATACCGAATCACAGTAAAAATGTTAAAGGGCCAATGTCAAACAGATCTTGAAGAGGACACTAGAGGTGGAACTCCAGATTTATATGAGGTCCTCGGGAATAATTATTGAGCTACTGGTAGTCCTCACCTTCTGTCTGTATTTTTCTATCATTGCCTCACCTTCATAAATATATCAAGAGCCTCTGACACACCCCTTGTTGAATTCCATACATACTTTGTATAACGCATTTCTTTATTCCTCTTTTCTGGTACTGCTGTCACAAAAGACTGAGGTTATCCCGCCTGCCTTCTGCTTAGAGAAGTCCTACTAGATACCTGTGACCACAGCTCTTACTAATTATTTACAGTTAATTACTTAAGAATGTAATTTTAGAGTCAACAATTCACAAGAATTTTACTGTCTATAGTTTATGTCCTAGGAAGAAACAATGAAAAATGATTTCTCGTAGGCAATGTGATGATAAAATACACATAAGGTATGCATTGTATTAGATAAAAATATGGACTGGGAATCAGGAACATGAATATAAGTCTATGATCTACTACCTAGGAAAAGTTACTGGGTGTATGTGTAGACAGTTTTCTGAATATCTTCTCAGGTTTATAGGACTCTCTAAATAACCCCGAAATAGACAGGCATTCCGTACTCTCTTGCTTTTTACGCCAAGACATTCTGTATCTTTATGAGGTTACTCAACCCATTCACTTTGAATGCAAGGAAGTTAGCACCTGCCACGAAGGATCAGAATGTGAAAGATGATGAGGGAGCCCTGTGATAAGTGCCTGACCTTTGCAAACAAAAATAAAACCCCCAAGAAAAAGAAGAAAATACGGCAATACGCAAATCAGAGGACTGTGTGGCCCTGAAGAGAAGCAATTAAAGTGCCACTTCGTAGTAAACAGTAGTTGAGTGTCTGATTCAAGGAACAGGAATGCCAGGAGACGTCAGGGAACTCCCTCACTGCCCCATCCTTATGACACTATAACATGATAGTCTCCATTAAAAAAAAAAAAAAAAAAAGTCAACCAGCCATCTTAGTGATAGGAACCGGGGCCCATTTCTCATCTGACATAATACTTCACGGAGCAGGTCCAAAAACAATGCAGGGCCCTTGAAATCAGCAGGAGCTCAGCACGCTGACCCATGCCAAAGAGCAAGATGAGAAATGGGGCTGGTATAAATATTCATTGGGAAGTTACGGCCAACCTCCTTGCGCTGTGTGTTTAGTGCAACTCAAAACTGTTCCACCTGGTCCCTTCTGGCTCCCTCATGTCTACCAAGGGCTGGCAGCTGGAAAGCAGGCTGAGCCTTAGAGATCTTTTAATTTGTAAAGCACCAGAGGGGCAGGCAGGAGAGATGACAATGCATATGCTAGGTTTCAATTACAGGGCTGTCTTTTTCCCAGGTGGAAGGCAACACTGACAGCAGGGAATTCAATGTCTCCTCTATTAAGGTCCCTCAGGAAATGTTGGGTCCTTTGCAAATGCTGGGGGTGGGGAATAATGTGCTTGACAAAAATCTTGGCAGAATGTATCAAGCATATTGAATATTTTGTTGAGCTCATGTGCCATCTTGACTCTTGTCTCATTTTCCAAGGTAAAATCTTTCTGTAATGTCTGCCTGGAAAAAAATGGATGGCTGCCTCCAAGTTCAGAAATAAGTTGCTGTTTAGCCTATAAAATGTAGGATGAGAGAGGCTTTGAGATCACTATCCCCTGAATCTCACTGCCAAAAAGGTTTTTAAATATTGCATAAACTTAGATGTGTTCCAACCATTCACATTTAAGGGGAGCACACAATGTTCTAAATTTGAAGCACTTGCCCAGTTCCTAAAAGTTTGACAAAAATACACTATAATGTAATTATTTCTTTATAATAAAAGTGTCATAATGCCATTAATTTCTAGGACACTCACCTCAGTAATCTGTTGCAATCTGTCAGCGATGGGGGGAGGGTGTGCCTCCTATTCTACTTGCTATGAAGCAAGGTTTACCAAATACAAACAAATACATGAAGAAGGGTTAATTACGATTTACCAGGTTGTTTCTAACAAAGGGTTAACGAGGGTCTACTTGGTTGTTTCTATATGAGTACTTATTGTGCTCATAATTACAAATTGATCTTTAAAAAAAAAGATTTTATTTATTTATTTTATTTATTTGATGGAGAGAGAGAGATCACAAGTAGGCAGGGAGGCAGGCAGATGGAGAGGGGGAAGCAGGCTCCCTGCTGAGCAGAGAGCTGATGCAGGGCTTGATCCCAGGACCCTCAGATCCTGTCCTGAGCCGAAGGCAGAGGCTTTAACTCACTGAGCCACCCAGGCGCCCCTACAAATTGATCTTGCCTATTTGTAAGAGTAGATCTGTCAGTTCTATTACTTGCATAAATTTCCAAGGTGCATCAGTTTATTTTTATTATGTATTAAAAAAGAAAAAAAAAAAAGTTACCTTTGTTTTTAACTCTCTCAGTTTCATACTTGCCCCAGAATAGCTTGATTTCCCCATGGCAGTTAGGGCTTTGCAATAACCACCTCAAACTTTTTAAAACCTTCTAATTACCACCCCACCCTTCATTTTTTTTTTTTTAACATTTTAAAAATTTACTCATGTGAGAGAAAGAGCAGGTGATGGGGCAGAAGGAGGGGGAGAGAGAAAGAATCTCAAGTAGATTACCTACTGAGTGCAGAGCCCAGTCCCAGGGCTCGATCTCACCACCCCAAGATCATGACCAGAGCCAAAATCAACAATCAGATGATCCACGGACGGAGCCACCCAGGTGTCCCATATACTTCATCCCTCTTAGAGTGTTCACAAATTCCTCACCTGGCCCTAAGGCCTCCTTCCTCACATGACAGATACTCCAATTCCCCATCTCTCTGACCTTGGCTCCCAATGATTCCCCTCACTCACGAAGCTCCTCTGGCCCATCTACCCAACCCTGACCGCTGACCTTCAAACATGCCCAACAGGTCTCACAGAGCAGGGCCTCAGCACTGGATATTTCCTTTACCTAGAATAGAGCTCCCCCAGCCATCCTCCTTGTCCTGTTTCTCTGCTCGAACTTTTCCTGTTCAGAGAGGATTTCCTGTTCTCCTTAGAAAACAGCAACGCCACCGCACCCAATGTTGCCTACTACCCTGTGAATGTTGCTTTATTCTACTTCAAGGCAATTACCTCCCCTGACACAGAATATATTAATTTATCTGTTTGGGTTTTTTTTTTTTTTAAGATTTTATTTACTTATTTGAGAGAGAGAAAGTGAGAATAGGAGCAGGATGAAGGGCAGAGGAAGAAGCAGGCTGCCCGCTGAGCAGGCAGCCCGACTCAGGGCTCCATCCCAGGACTGGGGGATCATAACCTGAGCCGAAGGCAGATGCTTAACAAACTGAGCCTCCCAGATGCTTCTGTCTGTTAATTCTCTCTCCATTTGCAGTGTATGCTCCATGAGAGCAGAGAGATTTTGTTCATTGCTGTATCTACAGCATGAGAAATGTATAAGGTACATAGGGATGGTTCAGTTAATCACTGCATGTGAATGTGTGACTAAATCACTCACTAATTTCACCTGAGTGACCTAGTTAATCCTAGTTACTTAGGTTTTATTGTACTGCTCAATATTATTCGTTTTCTGTGGCATCGTTTTACTGGTTTTTGAAAATCATGTATCTAATAATTTAAAAATATGCTTCAAGTATAAAGAATTTGATAGTTTGACAGAATCTCCCAATTTTTGTCCTTAAATTTGAAGTATAGATAATTAGTAATTACTTAATGAGTACATAGCATGCAAGAGGCATTACTTTCTATAATTTTAATAAAGAATAGAATTTTCCCAGACATTAAACATTTTCTTGCATTCTTTGCAAAATACAAATTTTAGCTTAAAACCAAGTGTCTTGGTATGTTCAGGCTGCTATAACAAAATACTACAGGCTGGGTTGCTGATAAACAACAGAAATTTATTGCTCACAGTTTTGGAGGCTGGGAAGTCCAAGATCAAGATGCCAGCAGGCTTGAGTTCCCTGGTGAAGACTCTCTTCTTGGCTCATAGCTAACAGTTTTCCACTGTGCCCTTTCATGGTAGAAGGGCCAGAGATCTCTCGGGAGCCTCTTTTTTAAGGACACTAACCCCATTCATAAGGACTCTCCCCTCATGACTTAAGCACCTCTCAAAGGCACTGCACCCTAAGACTTTAATCTTTGGGCATTAGGATTTCAACATGTGCATTTTAGGGGGACACCAACATTGAGACCACAGCACCAAGCATGGAGGTAAAAAGTAAAAATATTCCATTTTTAGACTCCAAATAAAACCTTTTGATGCCTCATTGCAGTATAACGTTTATAATCTCTCCTAAACATAAGCATTTCCACAAAATAGAAATAACACTCTTTCTTTAAATCATTTCTGAAATTCACCAACTCTGGGATTCAAAAAACAAAAGAGCTTTCTTTTTCTCTCTCTAAAGTGATGAGAGCTCTAGGACTTGACAAATTAACAAAATTCATGCAACTGGCACTGGAAGAGAGCATCAGAACCTCATCAGGAGCCATGGACTAGACTTTATCAGATTTAATTGATGATTCGGGTTGCTTTCTTATCCTTACTCTTCCTTGCAAAATCCAGAGTCTTCACACTAGCCTCAGTGCTTCCTATCCCCTCCTCACCTCAATGGCCCTCTGTCTACTTCAACCAGTATCCATAGTCTATGTAGTCATTAGTGTCACCTCCTAATTACTAATCCAACGGGCTTTTGTGGGTTTTTTTTTCATCAACTCTCACTTTGATCCTTCTTGGCTTTTCATGATGTTCAAAACTTCTCCTCAAACTTTCTTCCTCCTAGGCTTCCTTCATACTTGCAGCGTGGTCCTGTTGCCTGGTTATGGCTTCTCCATTTGCCATTTCCTTTTACCTAAAAAAAAATTCTCCATTTGTGTTCTGGTATCCATTCCTCACCAACAAAGAGTAGTGCCTTGGAGAAAGCTAAAACCACACTCAGCTCCAGGAGATGGCAGTCTAATTCTTTTCCCAAGTTAATGGCTGTTTTAGGAATCCAAAGTCAGGTAACCATATTTGTGCTGTCAAGAGTTCAGAAGGAGCCAAAGTAAAAGCCAATGAATCACTGAAGTAGTAAACTAAGACGCACAAGAAAGACAGTCTGCAAACTGGGAGCACCCAAACCAATACCTGAAGTAAGGCTGAGGGGTGTATTGTTACAAAGAAGCGTATCTAGTGAGAAAGCAGCGACTGTGTGTTCTTCACAGTGATTGGTGACAATATTAGAATTCTCTTCAATGGTCGGGAATTGATCGGCAGTCACCTCATTTCAACCTTGGGAAACGGTTCAAGTGTTGCTTATGATTTCCAGAGGCATAATCAAGAAATGACCCAGGTCAAGTTAGCCTTGCAGAATAAGCTAAATTAAGCTTTGTTGTATGAATAAACTGGTTTTGTCTGCTCGGGGAACTTTCAAGGCGGGTCTCCATTTGTTTTTGATTTTAACAGTGCCCAGGGGATACACGGAGCACGTTTGCTGGAGACTTGCGGGAAGCTCCTCTTCACTCTTTTAGGAGAGCTTCCAGATGCAAACTGCTTCTTCAGCTGGGTGTGAATGAGGGACACGTAGCCCTGATGTCTACAACCCGTCATTCTATCACCAGAGGAGAAACAGACAGAGCAAATCCAAGACTGGATGGTGGAGTGAAAGAAGACAAAAGAAACTGGTTTCTTGATGAAATTATTGAGTGCCTGGATCAACTGCGCCCAAGGCTGTTTTACCTTTGGAATTCTAGTTATGTGATCCAATAAATTACCTTATTGTTTCGAGCTAGGTGAGTCAGCTTCTCTATTACCTGCACTTGAAACCATTTTCACTGAGACAACTATCCTTTCCTGGTTTCTTGACGTCAGTTCTGGCCATGAGTTTCCAGTCTTCTTTGTGGGTCATTTTTGTGTCCTCTTAACCTTTTGATGTCCATAATCGTCCAGCCTCAGCCCATATCTCATCGCACTCAGGCAAAGCCCCTTCTGGGAATTTTCACATGTATTTGTGTCTTCAACAACTTTTTGTTGTTGTTGATTAATTCAAAATCCATCCAGCCTCAGCCCACATATCCCTTCTAAGCACCAGATCTTCTTTTCAATTTTAAACTCTTTTCTCCACAGGGATTTACACAGACTTTCCTAATAGAATATGACCACAGCTCAACTCATCATTTCCTTTACACCTACTTAAATTCTTACCTCAAACTATACTATTAGACTAGTCCTTCAAGTCAGAAACCCAAGGTGAGAGACTCGAGCCTTCGGTCTTTATAGAGTTCACCAAACACCCTCAGGGTTTCTGTCTAAATAGATACAAAGATATTTACTCCTTTTTATCCTAAGCACTTCTTAAGTTAGGTTTTCATAATTCTTCATCTAAACTTTTTCTATAGGCTATACTTATCACACAGAATCTTGGCATTTCACTCATTCTTTGGTGCATACCAAGTAGTAGGAGTTCTATGACCATTCCTTCATTAGTGAATGAACAAACAGCTGCCCGGTTTTTCTGTTCTATTTTTTTGTTTCTCCAAATCATCCTCCAGACAATCAACAGATTATTTTTTTCAAATACAAAATACAACTATAACTATGTCAGTTCCCTTCTTAAATACCCTTCCCACTGGCAAAAACAAAATAAAACAAAATCTCCAGTGGCTTGAATTCAAATATTTAAAAAATGTCTACTATATGTTAGATTTTGGGTTAAGGAGTTTGAAAGAGTGAGTTATGCTTTTCTTATTTTAAAGTTCTTTTTATTTATTTATTTGACAGAGAGAGAGAGGGAACACAATCAGAGGGAGTGGGAGACAGAGAAATAGGCACCTCACTGAGCAGGTAGCCTGATGCAGGGCTGGATCCCAGGACCCTGGGATCATGACCTGAGCCGAAGGCAGATGCTCAGCGGCTGAGCCACCCAGGCACCCCTGCTTTTCTTATTTTAAAAAATCACATACAATTCAGGAACAAATCAGTAAATGACCTTAGCCATGGCAAAACCTAGGTGTCCTCACACTACTCTCTGAATCAAGAACCAGCATCTATTTTTATTCCAGTGGACTATTTTCATACCATTTTTATGCTCCATCTATCCAGATCTGAACTAGAATTATCCTGAGTTAATTTCAACTTGTATTGAGGCATAAAAATTCTAGAAAATATGATTGACTAATTGACACTCTAGTGTACAGAAATTAGTACTTTTTAGAAACTGCCTTAAAATTCAGAATTTCAATACTACATTTTATATAAATGAATATGGTGATTTGCTGATTTGTGATTTCACTCAAGAAATTAGTTCTAAAGTATCACATTCTTTAAAATTCAGAAATCACTCAAATTTGTTCATATTTTCTTCAAAGTTTTTTTTTTTTTTTTCTGAAGAAAGATTATTTAAATTCCACCATTTGGCACACAATTTCATACCTTCCTTTATTTATTTGACAAATACTTGGGTGCCTAGGCCCTCTGTTTTCCTTTATGAACAAACTTGACTTTTGTGGAGCTCCCATTCTGGAGTGGGGTAGGGGAGAAGAGTAAACACTCCCTTATGTAGCAATTGCTATTCACTTGGAAATCTTTGCAATGGGTTATTTCATCTATTTATTAGACTCTCTATCATCCAGTGAGAGTGTCAGTGGGCTATACAGCAGAAATACCTAGAAAGTCCATAGGAGATGTGGCTTGGTCACAAAGGTTCAACTTCAGTAGGACAGATTATTAGCAGAATTCTGACCGATGGAGGATGGGGACAGGGTATTCTGGCCAGAAGATAGAGTTGAACTCTAGAGCACAAGCTGGCACAGGGAAGTGGGGAAAATAGGCTAAATAAAATGGGGAATGAATGTTGGAGAATAAAGAGGAGTTAGATTACTGGATTCGCTAAGGCTGAGGAAGGTCAGGCACAGGCTTCTGACCAGAGAGTGCTGTGACCGGGGCAGTCACTGCAAGAGATGAGTCTGGTTCACATGCATGAGTGAGGTACAGACAAGAGGTAGAACTTAAACTGACACAGGATGGAAACTAACGCAACAATTCAGGTAGGAATTTAAACAATTTTTGACTGAACTGGTGAAAACAGGATTGAAAATGAGGTAAAAGACCTTAAGAATATTTTGGCTGGGAAATTACAACTTAATCAGACATGTAAATCCGACATTCATCTATTCGTATGTATTAAGCACCACAATGTGAGTCACTCACATGGATCTAGCATCCCACATATTTATTGAGCATCTACTAGACATCCGCCATCGTACCAGTTAGAAGATTCAACGGTGGTAAAAATGCCACAGTCTCCACACTCTATGACGACGGTCACAGTCTAGGAAGGGAGATAGAGCAACAGAACAGTTCAGGGCAGTCCTGTGGACACGGGCAGTCTGGATGAGACAGGATTCACTTCCTGGGCTTTGTGGGAAGGCACATGCACGTGTATGTAGAGATAAAAGAAGGCGTCAAAACGGAGTTCTGAGGTTATTCAAAGTTAGTGAGGGATTCCGGAAGGTGGGAGGATAAGCTGACTCAAAGGTATGGAGGTGGGAAAAGGCATAGCGTGTGCAGGGAAAAGGCATAGTGTGTGCTGCAAAAGGCAGTAAAATGTTTCTGCATCACCGCGATCAGGGGGCGGGTGGCAAAAAGCACAGAGCTCCCTGAGGTTACTGTTGAGGACTGAAGTGCAGTCTGCAGACGGAGAAGAGCAGCTTGGGGGTGGGAGGCAACAAGGCAGCATGGACAAAATAACACATTAGAGAGACGTGAGGACCGCGTGGAGGCTGACTCTGGGAGGCAAAAACAAGTCCAGGAGACAAGAGGGGAGCCTGCAGGCGTGCTGAGGTGGGAGATGGGTAGACACTACACAAAAGAGCAGGATAGGACAATGCACTGATGGTTATTTAAAGGTCTGATTATCAGGCACCTGGGTGGCTCAGTGGGTTAAAGCCTCTGACTTCAGCTCAGAGTCCTGGGATCGAGCCCCCGCAAAAGGCTCTCTGCTCAGCAGGGAGCCTGCTTCTCTGTCTCTCTCTGCCTGCATCTCTGCCTACTTGTGATCTCTGTCTGTCAAATAAATAAAATCTTGGAAAAAAAAAAAGGTCTGATTATCAAGTGGCAAACAAAAGAAGGAAACCTGAGTGGGAAGCTAAATTCCTAGAACCTGGACACGAATCAGCCACGAAGAGAGGGACACAGAGGTAACGAAGGTTTTGAACTCAGAGGCTGGGAAAGGGATGGAACAAAATTGGAACAAAAGGAAGAGACTGTGTGCAACAAAGAAGGAGTGATGGAAGGCTTTGAGGGAAAGGAAAGACTTCTCAGTAGCAGGGCAGGACCTCCTGGCATTTGGGTAAAAGAGGCATATGATGGGTTTCCGTTTAGTTCAATTACTCCATGCACTCTCACTTCTGAAGTTTGCTTGCTTTGTTTTCCCAATTAGCATTTAGATTTGCCTAAAGATATCTACTTCTTTTACCACATGATTACTGAATACCATGCATGCCAGACACTGTCCCAGACTCTGATTAATCACAGGTATTATTTCGTGTTTAATGTTTAGCTTATGAGAAAATATATGGGTGTATATATATGTATACATACATACATATACATAGTAGAGTTTTAAATATATATATATTTATATTATATTTTAAATATACATTAAATATATTAAATATATACATATATATTTAAAACTTCACAAAATATAAAATGGCTAATCAATTTAATAACTGGAAACAACACAAATATCCACTAAGAGGTGAACGGATGGACAAGCTGTGGTATCAGCCCCCAGGAGAATACTGCTCAGTAATACAAAGGAACGACCTGACCCAGGGACAGATGCTCACGACATGGAGGAATCTGAAAATATTATGAAAGGACATCTGTGGTTGCCAGGAGATGGGAGGTAAGGGAGAAGGAGGATAGGAGAAAAAATAAATGAAGAGGCAGGACTAGACTTTTGGGATGATGAGTACATTAATGATCTTGGCTGTGGTGATGAATTCACTGGCATGTGTGTATGTGAAAACATCAAGCTGAACGCCTTACATGTACCTGTTAAATGTACCTCAGTAAAGCTGTTTTTGTTTTGTTTTTTAAAGATTTTATTTATTTATTGACAGAGAGAGATCGCAAGTAGGCAGAGAGGGAGGCAGAGAGAGAGGGGGAAGCAAGCTCCCTGCTGAGCAGAGAGCACAATGCGGGGTTGGGGAGGCAGGGGGGGGGGGGACCTGAGCCAAAGGCAGAGGCTTAACCCACTAAGCCACCCAGGCACCCCAATAAGGCTGTTTTTTAAAAATAAAATAATAGGTATATTTGTGTGGTGGATTATGGGTTAATTTTAGTTTTCTTTTCTTTTCTTTTTTTTTTTTTACATTTTATACACAAATATAAAACCCTATGACCTTTATAATAAAATTCATTTTAAAAATTACAGAAAGTGCACTGGCCAGGTACTCAACTAATCCTAGTAATCAGGGAACTGCAACTTAAAACAACAGTGAAATATTGTATTAAGCCCATCAGACTAGCAAAATTACAAAATCAGATGAGGTCAAATGTCAGCTAGAATGTGGTAAAGTAGGTCATTCTCATACTTCCGGTGGGAATACAAATTGGTACAGCTAATTTGGAAAGAAATGCT
Organism: Mustela lutreola; assembly: GCF_030435805.1. Lineage (NCBI taxonomy): Eukaryota > Metazoa > Chordata > Mammalia > Carnivora > Mustelidae > Mustela > Mustela lutreola. Next base: position 67,993,694 of record NC_081295.1, read on the forward strand.
GCAATATCTAGCAAAGTTGAAGCTGTGTTTAGACTAATGGCTGCAGAACCAGTTTTCAATTTTCCATGATTCTAATAACCGGTACAATTGTGAAGTATGAATACACGTTTGTTGTGTATATTCTGTGTGAGTACTGAGATTTCAGAATGCCACAGTATAGATCACTCCTCTCTACAGCATCTCTCCTTCCCCTCTCCCTGGTAGCTCTCCTTCCTGTCAGCCTGGGGGCAAACCCTCCAGTCACTTTACCCACCCCAACACCTGCTGAAATCCCTTTCCTTTTAAAAGGGACTTTCTCTTCCCCATCCCAACCCCCGCCCTACCCCATGCCCTGTATTCCCCTCTCGCTTCCCCCCTCCCTGTACTGAGCAGGGATCAGAAGTTCCATGGGAAAAAGACACATCTGTCCTCTGAAATGTGGACAGTCCAACAGTGGACAAGATAGGCAGGGAAAATTCATGGCATCAAGTAAAAACAGCAGAAAGGTACTGAAGCCTTTATAGGGCCAGTCATGGCAGGAAACTCAATCCTATGGGCTTTCTGACTAGAGGTAACGAAACACCCAGAAAGTAGCAGAGCAAGAAGGGTGGTATTAAAACTTTATAATTTGTAGCTATTATTTTTTATGGAGATGTTTAAGATATTCACGAATGTCACAAAATGTTTTCATTGATGTGTATGCTGATATTCTAAAATTCTGTTATTAATGTTTGTATTAGAAGATAAATGCTGAAGTGCTTAGCTGTCAGTGGCTGTGGTACAGTCAACACTATGTACTAAGTCCCCTAATTCCTCTTTCTATTTCGACTCCAGAAAAATTATCCCATAACATTGTTCATTTGTAAGAGTAAACGATTAGAAACAACTTAAATGTCTATCTAGAAAGGAATGCATAGGGGCGCCTGGCTGGCTCAGTGGGTTAAGCCTCTGCCTTGGGTCATGATCTCAGGGTTCTGGGATCAAGCCTGGCATCCTGCTCTCTGCTCTGTAGGGAGACTGCCCCCTGCCCACCACCGCCCCCCTCCTTCTGCTGCTCTACTTGTGATCTCTCTGTCAAATAAAAAAAATAAAATCTTAAAAAAAAGAAAACAATGCATAGATAATTTGGATTATATAAATACTATAGAATAGTACACAATGTTTACAATAAATGAGGCAGAGCTATATTCATTAATATGGATAAAGAATACAAGCTTAGGGAAAAAAATAAGCTACAGAACTGTGTGTATTGTTTTATATTCATAGGGATTTTACCACTTGACCAACATAAACATATTGTCTCTAAATTTATAAATATGTAGTGAGATACAATGCATTCATGATAGTGAAAGCTTCTAAATTCAGGACAGTCCTTTCTCAAGGACAGAGAATACACAAGAATCTTCAGCACCGTCTTGTGTTTATTTTTAAGATCCAAAGTGAATGTAAACTGATGTTAAAATCTCATAGAGATAGGGGGTGGGGACAGATGTTTACATGTGGGTAAAAAAAATAGTTTTATTCCCTTTCACACCAAAAGGATTTGTACCAAAAACTTTACTTTAAAAAAAAAAAGTATAAAGACAAAATAAAGAGCTTGGAGACATAGGATACCTTTAAAATGCTAATATCCGGCTGCTTAGGGGAGGGGGGTTGGGAGAAGGGGGGTGGGGTTATGGACATTGGGGAGGGTATGTGCTATGGTGAGTGCTGTGAAGTGTGTAAACTTGGCGATTCACAGACCTGTACCCCTGGGGATAAAAATATATTATATGTTTATAAAAAATAAAAAATTAAAAAAAATAAATTTAAAAAAAGATGTTAAAAAAATAAAATAAAATGCCATTATCATGCAAACAGTGAACTGTTCAGTTTTAACAGTAATCTCAGCTGACAAGGTTTCTGAATTCACACCCATCTATGAATTTCTGAACACGAGGAAAGAGTCCTGGTTAAACTGATCATTTACCTGGTTCAGCTCTTGATAATGTGGATGTTCTCGAAGGAAAACATCTACAACCGAGCTGCTCTTGCTCGAATATAGCTTTAAGCAAAACAACAGATAAGCATGGTTCCTATCCCTTCCCACATGATAAGCATGGTTCCTATCCCTTCCCACAATGTGCTGCCCCATGTCAGAAATCTCCGCATTTTGCAGTTCCATTTCTCTGTGTCCCCTCTCAAAGTGAGGAAGAGCTTCGGGGACACCCAGGGAAATAGTGCCTAAATACAGAGGCATTAAATTGAAGACCTGGGAGGCCACTCTTGAGAACCCATGCTAAATAAAACCTATTGTAACCAAATTTTAGGCATGCAGAGTAAATTCCAAACATTGTGGCTTGCCACAAGCTCAGTATATTAAACCTTATCCCAAATGAGATGTTACTTGATTTATTTAGACTCCTTGGCATGTTTGGATTAATGTGCTGGCAGTCTGAGCAGCTCTGCTTCCTGGGTTCTTTCAAGAATTCTTGGATAGATGAGCTAGGCTAATTTGAACGACATTTATATGGGAATACGACTCCAGGTGCAATTATCATCAGCGTGCGGTAGGAACAGCGGTGGATCTTTCTGCTGAGTGTATCTGCCCAGAGGAAAAAGTAGAGGCTCCCTCTGACCTGCCTCTTGCAGGGCTGCCCTGGATGGAGCCTTGGGTTCACTGTAGAGAAGGACCAGTCTACCTACCAGTGAGCCAAATGGAGGGAAGAAGCAGGGAAGGGGGATTTATTTAATTTTTTTTAATTTTATTTTTTTTTTCCCCCGAAAGCATCTCCATCTGGTTTCTACAGGGAAACTTGACTTGGAGGACAGGCTGCAGTAACAAGTGATAGGTGAGAAGAAAAGCAAGCCAGAGGAAAGGCCATACAGAGCAGCCTATTTGGTATAAAGTTTGCAGCTACTTCTAACACTACAGCAGGCCCTGCTCAGTCTGCATCAAATGGGGCATCGGGAGTCAGAGAGCTGCTGGTAGGGTTTCGCAGGCTCACAACTCCACTAGCCTTACCCCTGGCAGCCCTTTGCACACAACTCAACACGCGGTCCTGCCACACGAATAGCCTCCTGGTGTGCAGCCACCTCGGCACACCGTCAGCTTGGCCCAGCTCGTTTCTCTCATGCTTACAGAAGTGCTGAAGTTCTCAATATCATCAAGGTCGTCCCTCCTTCAAACATTGTTTCGGTGGGGCACCTGGGTGGCTCAGTGGGTTAAGTCTCTGCCTGCGGCCCAGGTCATAATCCTCCCAGGGTCCTGGGGTCAAGCGCTGCATTGGGCTCTCTGCTCATCAGGGAGCCTACTCCCCCATCCTTGCGCCTGCCTCTCTGCCTACTTGTGATCTCTGTCAAATAAACAAATAAAATCTTTAAAAAAAAAAAAACAAATCAAACCATTGTTTCAGTGAATTATAAAGTCAAGCCCCTACTTGTGGGGTTCTATTTTAAAAGTCCAAGTGGCCTGGGACGTCTGCCGGGCTGGAACTCTAGTCCCGCACCACTCTCTCCCCAAGGAGTGCCATTCCTTAGGTTCTTAACACCTCCATTTTCTATTGTATGGAACCAGGAAAACAGCCTTTGTCTTGGAAGATGGAATACAAACAGTAGGGCCCCTGTTGGGGAAGATGCTTTTAAAACCCTAAGTTGGGGGTGCCTGGGTGGCTCAGTGGGTTAAGCTTCTGCCTTCGGACCAGGTCATGATCTCAGGGTCCTGTGATTGAGCCCCACATCAGGCTCTCTGCTTGGCAGGGAGCCTGCTTCCCTCTCTCTCTCTGCCTGTCTCTCTGACTACTTGTGAGCTTTCTGTCAAATAAATAAATAAAATCTTATAAAACCCTTAGTTCTACAAAGCTGGAGGTATCACAACTTCAGGTTTTAAATTATACAACCAACCTGTACTCATCAAAACAGTATGGTACTGGCATAAAAATAGACATGTAGGTCAACAGAACAGAATAGGGTTCTGTTGCTGAAACAAACCTAGGATTATATGGTCAGTTAATCTTTGACTAAAGAGGCAAGAATATGTAGTGAGAAAAAGACACTTTTCAGCAAATGGAATTGGGAAAACTGGATAGCTATGAAACTGGACCACTTTCTTATATAACTGACAAAAACATACTCAAAATGGATTGAAGACTTAATTGTGAGACCTGAAACCATAAAAATCCTAAAAGAGAGAATAGGCAGTAATTTTTCTGACACTGGTCAAGGCAACATTTTTCTAGATGGGTCTTTTGAGGCAACGGAAATCAAAGCAAAAGTAAACTACTGGGACTACATAAAAATAAAAACTTCTTCACAGCAAAGGTAACAGTCAACAAAACTAAAAGACAGCCTTCTGAATGGGAGAAGATATTTGCAAATGATATATCTAATAAAGGATTAGTATTCAAAATATGTAAAGAACTTATACAACTCAACACACACAAAAAACAAATAATCCAATTAAAAAGTAGGCAGAAGACATGAACAAACATTTCTCCAAAGAAGACATCCAGACGGCCAATAGATACATGAAAAGATGGCCAGTTTCACTCATCATCAGGGAAATGCAAATCAAAACCACAATGAGATAGCCCCTGACACCTGACTTGGAGAACAGGCTGCAGTAACAAGTGATAGGATGGCTGGAATCAAAAACAGAAGAAATAACAGTGTTGGAGAAGATATGGGAAGACAGGAACTATTGTGCCCTGTTGGTGGGAATTTAAATTGTTACAGCCACTGTGGAAAGAGTATGGAGGTTCCTCAAAAAATAGAGCTATCCTCTGATCCAGAAATGGCACTACTGGGCATTTACCCCAAAGAATACAAAAATACTAAACACATACACACACACACACACACACACACACAAATATACTACTCAGCCATAAAAAAAGTGAAATCTTGCCATTTGCAACAAGACAAAGGAGAGGAGAGAATAATGCTAAGCGGGGAAAGACAAATACCATATGATCTCATTCCGATGTAGAATTTAAGAAACAAAACAAATGAACAAAGATTCTTTAAAGAGAGAGAGAGAGATAAACCAAGAAACAGACTCTTAACTACAGAGCACAAACAGACAGTTGCCAGTGTGGGGGGGTGGGGAATGGATGAAATAGGTGATGAGGATTAAAGAGTACACTTACTATGACGAGCACTGAATAATCCACAGGATGGTTGAGTCACTACATTGCACACCTGAAACTAGTAACACTGTATGTTAACTATGCTGGAATTAAAATAAAAATCTTAATAAAATTAAAAAACTAAGTTGTAAGCAAATGCAAGATATTATTTGAAATAATGGCAAAACTAATAATCAGAAAAGATACCTCATACTTGTAAAGTACCCCTTCTTTCTGCAGTCTTTACCTGACGCTGGGATGTTTATCAATACGCTATCGGCTCTTCCCACTATGGCTGTTGAATGGGCTTTATTACTGAAAATGAAAGATGCATGAAGTTATGGCTTTCCCCCAAAAGAATGCTTCTTAAATTATAAGAAATTCCTACATCCTAAGTTATGAGGTTTTCTTCTTTTATTTTTGTTGTTGTTGTTGTTTTAGTGATTCTCCAGAGACTAAAACTGCAGATGTCACCAGAACCCTCATGAGAAGAGTCATTTGCCTAAGTATATGCCCATGGCTCCTTCACTGTGGCGGGTGACCTCAGAAATGCTCTTTCCACATTTACCCCACATACATACTCAACAGATGGAGCATCTCTTCTGATTTTTCAGATATGAGACATTTCAGTCAGTCATTCAGGGGTGCCTGCATGGACCAGTCAGTTAAGTGTCTGCCTTCAGCTCAGGTTCTAAGACCAGGGTCCTGGGATCAAGATCTGCTTCAGGCTCCCTGCTCAGCTGGAAGCCTGCTTCATCCTCTCCCTCTGCAGCTCCCCCTACTTGTGCTCTCTCTCTCTCTCTTTCTGTCAAATAAATAAGTAAATAAATAAAATCTTAAAAAAAAAAAATGTCTGTCTTTGGGACGCCTGAGTGGCTCGGTGGGTTAAAGCCTCTGCCTTCAGCTCGGGTCATGATCCTAGGGTCCTGGGATCAAGCCCCACATCGGGCTCTCTGCTCAGGCGGGAGCCTGCTTCCTCCTTTTCTTTCTGCCTGTCTCTCTGCCTACTTATGATCTCTGTCTGTCATATAAATAAATAAAATCTTAAAAAAAAAGTCTGTCTTTGACACCCACTGTGTTCCTGGCACTATGTGAGGCATTGTACACACAAGATGAAGAAGCTGGTGTTTGTACTGCATAAGGAGATCACACCCACTCAGACTGTCATGGCTGGTATACTGTTAGACCGAACTGCACTACTTTTTAAATTCAGGGAAGGAAATAGTATTTGTGATGTATGTGCATGATTATTTTTATACAGGACAAAATCATCTCATTCATTCACAAATACACACCTGAAATCTACTTCCTCTGAAATCTACTTCCACGTTGACAGGTTACTAAGTTTTGTAAACTAGAATTCACTTTCTGTAAGAATTCATAGTTTGATCATGAAGACACACCCTACCAATCACACACGAGAAGAGGTTTCCAAGCGGTGTCTATCAAGAAGGCCTAATGATGATGCAAAGATGTGTTCTGAGGAGCCCGAAGACACAGGACCACTGCCATCTCATAAAGGAAAGGGCTATATCCAAAAGGAGGAACTTCGATGGAACACAAATGATGGACAATGGGAGGATTATCTGTGTGCAAACCAGCTATTCCATTTTGATATAAGACCAACAATGTTGGTCCCTATCACAGTGTAGACCTGGCTGGCACACTGATTCACGAGTTTACGCAAGTGGAAACCATGCTACTGGGCGTTTCTCTCTGACTCTATCCCTTCTCTCTTATTTGTCAGGTTGTCAAAGTTTGCACTCATTGAAACCACATTAGGAATTAAAGAATTGGAGGAAGCACAAAGGAATATTGAAATACTATTGCACAATTCCACCCTCTATACCAAGAAGAAAAGGCCATCCCATGTTCTCATGAGTGCATACAGTCTGACAGTGTGACAGTGGCCAAGGGACAAGAGAGAGAAAGCAGAAAATTACTCTATTTGCACATACCCACAAAAGGAGCTGTATGCCATGGCAGTATGTCTTCAGCAATTTAGAAATTATTGCTCTCACTCAGCTCCTTTCTCTATCTTTGTACAACAAAGAAAGAAGTACTCGAAATTCCAAGTTGAAAATGTCAAAATTGTAAACTTTATAAAATCACAATTTATCTTTAGATCCCTGGTTATATTTATTTGGTTAATCTGTTTATAGTTATCTTGGTCATTGTATTAATATTTCTCCAGCTAATTTAAAATAGAAAGTCCTCATTTTTTAAAAGATTTTCTTTATTTGAGAGAGAGCATAAGCAGGGTAAGCAAAGGGAGAAGAAGACTCGAGAGGGGTGAGGGGCAGAGAGAGAGGGAGACGCAGACTCCCCACTGAGCAGGGAGCCTGCCAGTCTTGGGTCTCGATCCCAGGACTCTGGGTTCACGACGCCAGATGAAGACAGATGCTTAACTGATTGAGCCACCCAGGTGCCCCAGAAAGTACTCATTTTGAAAAACCTTAAGTTCATGTGTCAAACGTCATACAATTCATCAGTGTATTGTCTTACCCATTATGTGTTTCAAATATACTGAAAGTAAGCATGTGTGTTTATACATATCCCATATATGTATGTGCATGTTAAAGGTCTCTGAATCGTTCTAATTTCAGTATATGTGCTGCTGAAGCAAGCTCAGTATGTTAAATATCATAGACAAAGTCCACAGAATAATGACAATAATAACTTTTATTATATATGCATCCAACAAGTATCCTTGAGCAACTAGTATCTGTAAGGTACTGTGCTGGGCCTGTATGGAGAAAAATTCACAAGACATCTGAGAGTCAAGCATCTAGGGAGAAAAATTCATAAGACATCTAAGAGTTGAGCATCTAGGGAGAAAAATTCACGAGACATCTAACAGTCAGCTATCTAGGTAACGCAATCCAAAGACCCACCACAGCGATTCTCTCCATACTGTGAAAAGTGAAAGCACGTGTTCAGACAGCAGCCCAAAGAGTCAGGCCATTGTGAACGCACCCCAGAATGCAGTCAACCAGCGCACAGACTTCACAGGTTTTTGCTAGGTGGTACTCAGATTCGGAATGCATACTGTTTTCCCCCAACTGTTAAAGGAGGAAAGGCTCAAGTGGGAAAGCTCCTGGTCACCAGCAAAATGAATGGCACAATGCACAAGTACATCCTCAAGCAACATAGAGTTAGCTGTCAAACACGGGGGAAAGCCAGAAAGATGAAACAAAACTGGAAAATCAGAGAAGAGGGGTGGGGTATTTATTTTTGGAACAGGAATACTGTGCACTGAATACAATAAAGGGATAGAATGACACATTGGGTTTAAGAATCAGCTATGACGGGAAAACAATAAAAACAACAACAACAGAAATATTCTCTATATGTTTTGGATAATTAAAAAGGCTCCTGTGGCGGCACATATTGCATGGAGCTCTGAGTGTGGTACATAAAAAATGAATTTTAGAACATTGAAAAAAATTAAATCAAATTAAAAATTTTTAAAAAAAGACTCCTGTAGAAAGAATCAGATTTTAAAATTAAGAAATATGTCCTCAAATCCCAGCTAAGCTCCTCATACTAATTTGTGATTTTAGGCAAACCTTGAACCTCCCAGAGTCTTATTCCTATCTATATAGTGGGGACAGTAACTTAGGGTGCTATTATATGGATTAAAGGAATAAATCACTTTAGAGGTTTTTTAAATACTAATAACATGCCTGGTTATGAACGTCCAGTATAGAATGCACCTGTGAAATGCATGAGTGCTGTGTATATGTGTATGTATATGTAAGTATCACACAAAGACATACCCCTTCACTCATTCAACATTCCACAAACTATATATTCTATCCCATGCAAAGCCTACAGATTAACCAACTCATCACAAGTCCTGTGAGTTACCCTGACAACAGGTCTCATATCCACCCTTTTAGTTCTTGTTCCCACTTACTCCAGCCTAGTCCAGGGCTCCTCTGTTTTACGTCTGAATCACCACAGTCCTATCCAGACCTTCTTGCTTCAGCATGTATTCCTGTTTTACCAATAGACTTACCTTCCTAAAAGATGATTTTCCTTCCCCTGTGTAGGTACTGCACAGTTTGCACAGTGAAGTGGAAAGGGAGTAAATTATGAGCCAAGAAATTAAGGTCTATTCTTGCTTCTGCTTCAAGCTTAACCCAATTATGGAGCAAGTTCCTTAACCTCTCTGATCTTCCGTTTCCCCTCTATAAACTGAGTACACTTAATCTAAATGATTCCTGGGTTTCCAACCAAATATTCTTTTTTTTTTTTTTTAAAGATTTTATTTATTTATTTGAGAGAGAGACAGTGAGAGAGAGCATGAGTGAGGAGAAAGTCAGAGAGCGAAACAGACTCCCCATGGAGCTGGGAGCCCGATGTGGGACTCGATCCCGGGACTCCGGGATCATGACCTGAGCCGAAGGCAGTCGTCCAACCAACTGAGCCACCCAGGCGTCCCCCAAATATTCTTAATTTTAAATTTAATTTCAAATGACACACCAAAAATATCATTGTAAAAACCGATAGTCAAGACAAGGGTCCTGAAGGAAACAACGATCAGGAGACAAATAACCGCAACATATTGTTGTGCACTGGACCCCACTGCACACAAGCTGGATGTATTAAGCAAGCCACCAAGCCCACCTGTGTGCCCATATGAGGGCTGTGAACCACCCCAATTTCCACTCATTTCTGTGAATTTAGGTTGGAAGCTATATGGAGGTGGCATTTACCCTACTCTCCCATTCATGTGTGACCCATGGTATGTAAGTTGTTGAGGAAACCAGAGAGAAAATACAATTTCACCTCAGGGAATGTGGTTCTACTACTTTTTTTTTTTTAAACCAAGAAGCTAGAGTAGTCAGATTTGGGGTATTGATTCTCAATGCAAAAATCCAAAGTTCTTAATGCAAAAATACAGTTGTATAAATACTTACACATGTATATACCTATACATGTGTAGCTTTGCTTATCTATGATATATTAATGTAATACACAATATTCATGATGCTCTATTTGTTCTAAGTTATGTTGAGATTCTATCTGAAACCCATTTTATGGATGTGTAAGTCCCTCACTCACATTCTCCTCATCATCCATTTCAAATAGGTAAAACGCATGATGTAACTTTTGCTTTTAATGAAGGCAGGGTATCAGGGAGCTCATTAAGCCTTTCACCTAAAACAACTCAAAAACAAACAAAAAAGGGGTGCTGGGTGGCTCAGTGGGTTAAGCTTCTGCCTTCAGCTCAGGTCATGATTTCAGGGTCCTGGGATGGAGCCTCTAAGCTCTCTGCTCAGCAGGGAGCCGGCTTCCCCCTCCCCCTCTGCCTGCCTCTCTGCCTACCTGTGATCTCTCTCTCTTTCCCTCTCTGTATCAAATAAATAAATAAATAAATCTTTAAAAACAAACAAACAAACAAGAAATATGAAACAATGGTTCTCAAGACATTGAACATCATCCAACGGACAATAGCGATCTGAGAAGGATGAAAGACAAAGTCAGGTGAGGCCTCCAGCTTGTTCTCTAGAGAAAATTTCCAAGCCACGATCAGAGGAACACAGGCAGAACCCAGTGAATGGAGGAGAGACAGCCTAGCTGCGCCAATGTTGCTTCTCACGATGCTTTTAACATCATCCACAGATGGAGTGGAGGACAAAGAGTTTCTGTCCTCAAGAAGCTCAGAGTCTAGTAGGCATACGGACAAATAGATTTAAAAAATTACAATACGGTTCTCCAAATTCTCTACCATCAGTGCAGGCACATAATCATTGGGGAAAATAGGAGAAGGATTTCCAGCAGCCCTGGAGGAAACAGATCAGAGGAAGGTTCTTTGCAGAGAAAACCAGAAGCTATGTACTAAAACCTAAATAAGAGCTAAAGGAAGGAAGGGAGGGTAATCCAAGCAGAGTGGGAACACAGGCAAAAGCCCAAACACGGCAATGAGCATAGAGAGTACAGACATACAAAGAGCTGGGAATGAAGAAGTGGTGCGGAGGTCAGCAGCCTTCAGACCCTGAAGGGCCCTATCCATCTGGCTAAGAAAAGTGGATTAGTTCTGCAGGCAGTGGGGAGCCACCTATGGTTTAAATAGGAAATTACCTAATTTATTTGTTATTTTGTATAAATCATTCTTGCTAACACGTAGAAAGTGGACTGGAGAGGAGAAAACCAGATGTGTGGAAATTATTAAGAGACTCTGATATTTAAGTGACAGATAACAGGTATGAGTTCAAAACTCAGTAGATTCTAAAAAGTCCAGGGAGATGGATTTTTCTAATAAATTATGATTGATTAAGTATGAGAAAAGCATCAAGGATGGATGTCCAGATTTCTGTGACAGGAAAGGCACCATGATTCACTGAGATAGAAAAGGAAGAAATTTTGGAGAAGGATGTGAGTTCAATTTTGGACACAGAGGGATTAAGGTGTCCAAGGGACATGCAAAGAGAGATATCCAGTGTTAACAGAAGTGTGAGGGAGAGGCCTGTGCTGGAGATAACATTGAGGTTCATCCACACTATGGAGTGTCCACAACGTCTGGGTATGGAACATGTTCCCCGTACAATGGTAGGCAGAAAGAAGATAAACATGATAGGATCCTGGAAAGGACTGTTCCTTAAGGGATAGGCATCAAAGGAGAATACAGAAGAGACAACAGAAAAGAAAGAATCAAAAGATGGCAAGAAAGCCAGGAGGGTATGATCCATAGGAGAGTTAAAATAATGCACTGGATTAGCACCAGAAATCGGGGATAACCTCAAAATGGTGGGGAATCCTGAACATATATGGAAAGAATTGGCCTTTGACAAGACAGCAGTTCTTTGTGTTAGAATAACAAGGTAAAAGGCAAAGAAAGATGTAGCCAGATGCAGATTAAGGGAGGAAATAAAAGAAATCCCTTGCCTATAGTTCTAATTTATCCGGGAGGTGCTCGGCAAACTCTTTGCATGTGGGAATATGTAGGGAAGATGGAGTGGAGTCAGTTTAAGGAGAGTGAAGTGAGTTTCAAATAAATATACTACTAGAAATGAGAAAGAGAATTTTAGGTAAAAACTTAAGAGTATTACTATGCAGGATAGAGGGCCTCGTTGAAACCCAAGAATGAATTGGTAGGGTTTTCTAGCATGCTTCTGGGTTGCCCCCAGTATCTGTGGATTTCCTTCTTCCTTCACTAAAAAAAAAATAGGATTTTAGTTGTGTTCATAGCCACCCAGCCATAATCCTGCATTTCACAACCTTTTCACAGGTAGATTTGTACACATGAAGACATTCTCTCTAATAAGAGTGAATTTCCGAGACATGTGTCTTTCCAGTTGGGTTTGTCCTCCTTATCCTTAGCCCTTCTAGCTGCAGGGAAATGGTGCACCCGTCAGCACCGGTCAAGTGGTGAGGGGGAGCAGAAGCCAAACCAGCCCTGGGTCGCCACTGACCTCTGCCCTGTGATGTGAAAGAAGAACATCAATCTTATTTAATCTGGGCACTTCTAGATTTCTTTGTTACTCTGCAGTCTAGCTAATACACACAGTAATTTTGAAAACACTCAGAAGCCTTGGGAGCATAAGCAGAGAGGATAGGCAGTCTTGATTTTGCAAAGGGGTATGATAAAGAGAAAAGGGGATAGGAAATTAAGATCACTAGAAAGTGACTAGTTGAAACGGTGAGCCATGGGACCTACGCCCAAGCCAGCAGGCAAAGAAGATCATTCAGAGGTGACAGACTGTGACAAAAGATGAGGAGACTTAATGAAGTCTCAGGCAACATTAGGGTCACTTAACAGAATGCATGCAGACAGACAGGATCAATGGAGACTAAAATATACAACCACACAAAGAAATAACGATGACTTTTATAAAGAAGTTAAGCAAAAGAAGCGGTACACACATACAGCACATATAATTCCACTAATACAGAATAAAAACCAGGTAACATTAAACTGTAACATTACAAGTCAAAAACCACCCCCAAAAACAAACAAACAAACAAAAAAAAAGTATTGTGGCTGGAGAGTGATCACAGTGGGGCTGGTAGAAGCTGGTTATGTTCCCCATCTTCCCTGGGTGCTGATGACGTGGCTGTTTCCAGTTTTGTGAAAATTCAGAAAATAGCACATATAATTTATAATATGTATGCACTTCTGTATGTATACTGTAAAATTACCCAACTGGAGAAATACATACCATTTTTACTTATCCAAATAGCAGAAGTTGTAGTTTTTAAAAAAACACGGTACTTCTCAATGTTCTCAAGAATGTCATTCTCAAGAATGACACACAAGCTCCTATGCCCTCGTACTCTGACTTTAAAATGGCATCAGCTGGGTGGAAAGCTCTCTGGCAAAAGGTTTCAAGAGCTTTAAAATATGCATGACCTTCGACCTAGAGTTCCATTTCTAGAAGTTCATTTTAAGAAAATTAGAAATATGAGAAGACTTATGCATAAATATATTCAATGAATTATTTATAAGAGGGTAAACTTTGAAAGGAACAGAAGTGTCCGCAAAAGGGGAAAATGATTACATAAACTGTTAAATCCTGTGATGTGATAATTATGCAAAAAATTTTTCAATTACATAGTGAAATGTTCATCATGTAAAGTTTTTTAAAAGGCAAAATAGAAGAAGTGAGGATAAAGTATTATTCCAAATATCCATAAAAATATGTACCAAAGTGCAGTTATCTCTGGTAGAATGATTTTGTTTTCTTTTCATAAATTCTGTATATCCTACATTTTCTTTAAAAAGTATGCAATACTTTGTTGATTACAGATAAAAAAAGCATGCTTATGTTGCATTTTTATTTGCTCTTCTCATAGTTTCCTGTTTTTATAGAAACATCAGTAACAACTGTGTTCTGCTCCGTAAGAATTGTCTTAACAGTTTGACTCAGCTTTTTTTACTCATCGTAACTTTCTCTCATAACACCTTGTAGAGAACGGAGTCTGCTCTCTAAAAACACTGAATCAGGGTTGCCTGGCGGCTCAGTTGGTTAGGTGTCTGGCTTGGGCTCAGGTCATGATCTCAGGGTCCTGGGATCAAAACCCAAGCTGGGCTCCCTGTTCAATGGGGCATCTGCTTCTCCCTATCCTTCCACCCTTCCCTGCTTATGCTCTCTCTCTCTCATGCTCTCTCTCTCTCAAATCAATAAAATCTTGAAAAATAAAATAAATATTTTAATATTTAATAAATAAATAATAATTTTATAGAATAAAAATTTTTTATAAAATAAATAAATAAAAATAAATAAAAAATAAAAATGCTGAATCGAACATTGAGCCCTCATCTGTTATTTTTATTTCTATAATTGTACTATACAATTATGTAAACAGCATGCAATATTAGCCTTTTCGCTGCTTATATTCGGAAGTAAACATACTTCCAGCTGCACCGCTGATGGCTGAGCCACACATTGCACTTTGTCTTCTGATTAGGCTCTGAAGGGGCTGAAGGTCCAGGCACGGTGGGGTTGGGTCTGGAGAGGCAAAAGACAGGGCTGAGGGGTTCAACCCCAGTTCCAAGGCTCCAAGTAGAGAACCAAGACTTTGATCTTCTTCCAAGTCCCTTCCCCTTCCCCCATGACTCAAGGTTGAAGGAGGTAAAATCCAACAAAGCCAAGGGTGAATCAACACCTGGGGGTAATCATTTAACTGGCCCACTGGGGAACCTGAGCCCCGTTTGAAGTGGACTGCAGGGAGCCCACAGGAGGGGAGGAAAACCAGGTCAACAGGAGGGACTTTGAGCTGCTTAAGAGAGTAGGGAGCCTTCAAGGGGAAAAGGAAGGCTCATGATTGATAGAAGGAATTACAAACTTAGTTCGACAAAAAAATACAGAGAATTTTTTCTAGAAGGAGCTCCCTCATAGTCAAATTATAATCACTACCTTTGGAAGAAATTGCTAATTTTTATGGTAAGTGGTCATTTTTTGAAAAATTGTGACCAGAATACTAATTATCCAATGTCCTTAATTACGCTGGATTTATACACTGACTTAAATAATACTTTCTCAAAATGTCTATTCTCTCTCACCTAGTCTTCACACACTGATGTTCACTATAAAAGTTTAAATCCCACTTGGAGCAAAAGCAGCACATAATTTATATTTAAGAAACACCAGTAACACAATCTTATCTTTTAGAAATATCTTTTGCATGAGCATTTTACTCATATCACATTTGACAGGAAGTGTTCTAGGATGTTAATTTCTCTGTTCACGTATGCAACTTCTAGTATATGCCACTATCATCTCACTAAACTAATGAAATAGATTTAATCAACAAATATAGCACATAGGACACTAAGGTCATGGTCTGGTTTTGCAAATGTTAGTGAATCTGCCATGTTAAACTTTTAATAGATAGGCATCAGTTGTAGTTGTGTTTGCAGTGTCTCAAAAGCTTCATAGTTCTCTCTCTTTTTTTTTTTTTAAGTCCATTAAGATGACCTCAGAAGAACTGAATATAAATTTTAATGCTTTAATTTTGGTGGAGAGCAGTAGATGCTTCCACATTATCTTGCCAATCCAACCTCAGATGTCTTTTGTCCATCAGGCCACAGGCCTTTCCCATGTAACATGGCAGCTACAGACCTAGGACCCAAGGACCACAGACAGACTCACCTACTTCATTTTCACTTATAATAAAATCCAGATTGGATCAGGGGTTGTGTAAGATCAAAGTCTAGTTAGTGGAAGGTGAACTCTTTTTTCACGACTTAAAAAGGAACCGAAGTTACTCTCCACTAGAAATGACCACGCATCTCCCTGAGCCCCATCAAAAATTTTAAAAATAGCATTAAACCACTTGACACTTAAAGCTGAATTTAACCCATACAAGCAAGAACATACTCCAGTCCTAAGAATACCATGGGTAGACTGAGTGCCAGGTGTGTGCCAGACACTATCCCTAGCACCTTTGGGAAGTAAACTCTTTTAACCTTCACAGAAACCTATGAAGTAGGCACTGTCCCGATCACCTCACGCTTGGGTGGAGAAATGGAGGCACTAAGAGGTTAAAAAAAGTTATCTGAGGCCTCGCTGCCAGCCAGTGGTAAATCCGGGTTTCAAATTGAGTTGTTTCAAATTAAGTCAATCGGGCTCCAGAATTTATGTTTTCTACTATTATACTTGAAACTCAATTCTCCTCAGAACAACTTTTTATAAAATTTTTCTCTTGCTGAGATTCATTCAATCTAGATTCTAGAAACCAAAGATTTTTTTTTTTCCTTTTCACCTCTACACCAATCATTCAGGAGGACAAGACTATGCAGACAGTCCATCTGTAATGTAACCACATAAAAGACTTCCTGGCAAATTTGAGCCCATTAACAAAAGTGCACAGGGGATCTGCCCAGGAGCCAGATGCTGCCCTCCCTCAGGGCAGGAGTACCTTTCCTGAGCTTGTCACCCAGAACTTGAGGTGGGCACTCACTGAGAAAAAACAGAAAAGGGATGGTCGTGTTGCACACATAAAACATACGACACACTTAGTAAGAAGCATGGGATGTTTCGTATATAACAAAATATTCTTTTAGCAAAACCCAAACAGCGGCACCAACAATAAAAGAAACCCTCTACAGGTATGCATTATAGTTCTGGGAGAGTTTGCATACTAAAGCGTGTCCTAATCCCCTTTCCAGGTATAGTTCTTATTATAGGTCAGTGTTTTCTTCCCCTCTACTTCAAATCCTCCAAAGAATGCTAGAGAAAATCAGACAACCCAAACAAGCAGCTTTTGAGTTCTGGCACTCTACCATTTGGAAAAGAGACTTGAACTGCATGATAGATAGTGGTCTAGGAATTTAAGAAATATGAGTTTGGTTTCAATAAGAAATACCTTTACAAGGAAGCTGAAAAATGGAAAACAGCAGCGGTGTTTTTCTTTTTTTATTTTTTTTCCTCCCCCAGAAAATCAGTAACAAACATAGGAGCCCTAAATTGAATTTGAATCTACATAGAGTTCACTATTTGATTTACAAATTCCTACTAGGCTCAACTTAATTGAATTCAGGAGACTAAAATCACTGGAGCTGAGAAGATTTATTATTGCATTTTATCCATGGCACAGGGGGTCCTGGGATTACTGGAGTCAGGGGAGCTGGCACCCAGTGAGCTGCTTCTGTTAAGCCTGCTGTAATGTGACGCCATGGGGGTGGGGTACGGGGGGGGGGGGGGGCGGGGGAGCGGGCTTGGAGAGCAGGAAGGGAGAGAACAAGAACAAAAGTCCTGGTGATGTGGGAGAGTCTGGGCTTGGAGGGGATCACTATTTTCCCACCCCCACAGTCCCCCATTCAACATCTAGTCCAATCTTCTCTTAAGTCTAAGAAATGCAAACTCCCAACAAGACTAAAAATACAGAATGATCTAAATAAAGCTCTTGAGATGAATACCTTTCCTGCAATTAAAAAAATGCCTAGATGCTGTTATTTAACAGTGTAGTTTGATAAAACCCTTGGATAACCTGTGGTTGATAGCACTGAGTAATCACATGAACACTTAAGTGTTTTAATTAATCCTTTCCGTAACAACAACAACAACAACAAAATGTGACAGCAAAGGTTATTTTCCCTTTCTTTCTAAATTCAAAGCTACAGTGTGTATGTATGTATGTGTGTGTATATATATATATATGTATACACACTGATATATATATATATATCACACTGATATATATATATATATATATATATATATATATATATATATAAACAGCTGTATGCAAAATCTACTAAAGAGAAACACAGATACGATACATCCAAAAGTTGGAAGTCCAATAAGTGATTTATCTATTTATCTTCCAACTTCTGGAAAAACCAATGCTCTTAGATATGTTATTTCTCTAATCAGCTTTTCTCTGTCATTATAAAGAAGCTTATTTATGTTCTGCATTTCTTCCTAACTTATTCTGTTCAGATAATTATGAGGAGGAGTGACATGAATAAATTTCACTTTAATTTTGGCCAGAAACATTCTAGAATTAGAAAGTCATAGTTTTGTACACTTGGAAATTATATAGTTTGTTAAAGTATTAAAAACACGTTTATACAACTTGTTAACAGCTTTCAACTTGAACTTATTTGAGGGCTATGCACTTTGACGGATAATGGCAAAGCAAACATGCCCACACATATTGGCATTTAGTCGAGGACAACATTGGATTCTGAAGGCCAAGGCACTGAACATCCTGAAATCTTAGGACATTGTTAATGAAGAGAATTCAGAAAATATACACTGTTTCAAAGGCTTTCCAAAGTAAAATATTCCTTCCCAATCTTAGCTTCCCTGCTGTTTTCACAGATAATAGAGTAGGAGTCCCCCACAAGCAAGGTCATATTCATGCCACTGCCCAGGAGGTTCTGTCTACGTGAAACTCTCCTAAGGCACAGCTAGAAGTCATGTCTTCCAAGCCCTGACTTCGCTCACTTTCCCTCTCCCACCAACCAGCAGTCATTTCTTTATGTCATAAAGAAATGTAGTCTATCACTACTCACCGATGTGTCTTATCTCTCCTATTATTTTGCAAACCTGTTTAAGGTAAGAACTACATCTAATAGGTTTTTTTTTAATAATTTTGTATTACTTTTTTTTTTAAGATTTTATTTATTTATTTGACAGAGAGAGATTACAAGTAGGCAGATAGGCGGGCAGAGAGAGAGGAGGAAGCAGGCTCCCTGCTGAGAAGAGAGCCCGATGCGGGGCTTGATCCCAGAATCCTAGATCATGACCTGAGCCAAAGGCAGGGGCTTAACCCACTAAGCCACCCAGGTGCCCCCATCTAATAGTTTTTAATACCTTCCAATACCTAGGACAGAGCTTGACCCACACTTAAGTGCTGAATAACCACCTGTTAAATTAATGAATGGGAATATTAATGAAGTTTGACAATCTACATTCTATAGACAAGGTAATACCTGATATAGATAGCAACTTGGGTTTTCCTTCAGTCTTTCCTCTAGATCTGTGTTGTCTGGATACAGTAAATACTAGCTACATGTGGCTGTTTAAATATAAATCAACTGAAATTAAAAACTCACTCACTCGCACTAGCCACATTTCAAGCACTCAACAGCCATATGTAACTAGTAGCTATTACGGTGGACAGCACAGATTATAGAACATTTCCATCACAGACAGTTATAGCACTACTCTACAGAGAAATCAAAGCGATCCTATTAAAAACAAAGTCCAATTGTTCATCCTCAGATCCCACCTGTCCCCACATATTCCTGTTCTTCTTTTCTTGCTCTTTTTCCATATTACCCACTACCACATAATATACTCTTATTTTATATATTAATCTGGCTTATTGTTTGCCTCCCTCTACTAGAATGTAAGCCCCAATAGGGAAACTTGAGTCTGTTTTGTACCCTGCCATACCTTCATCTAAAGTAGTGCCTGGCATATTATTTGCATTCAATAAATATTTGTTGAATTAATTTGTTGAATTGATGAAGAGTATTTATAATCTATAGATGGGTAGAATATAAAATATTGAGGATGATTTTTTATGATTCTTGTGCAAATCAGAAGAATAAATTTAAAAAGTTACTAGACAACCTTAAGGTTTTCAGCTCAATGGTGCTTTCTGCCATCAAGATACGCTTCATATTCAGTTAGAAACACTGAGACTGTCGGAAGTATATTTCATTCTGATTTTTATTGCAGAAGAGAGATGCTGCAAAATGATGCTGATCCATTCACTCATTCTCATATTCGCTAGATATTTCACGACACCCACACTTCCATATGCCAGCACATGGCTAAGATCCTTTGGAACACAGATACGAAAACACAGTCCCTACCAACTGAAGGCCAGTTAGGGTGGCAGGGAGTCAGACAATATTCTAGCACAGTGTGTTATGTCCATGGCAGTGGTGTGCCTGGGGAACAAAGGAACAGATAGGAAAGGCACCTCGAATCTATGACCCCAGGAAATGACTTTCTGGAACTGGGTTTCACAAGGCAAGAGTTATCCACAAGAAGGACCAAGGAAGTATGTTTAAACAGAAATAATAGCATAACTAAAGGTAACTAAACATGGTGAGCAGGTACTGTCAGAGGGAAGTTTTAAAATAGAATGTAATAATAGATGTTGAATCAAGTGAATAGGACATCCAGGTTTCCCATTTCTCTGACCTCACACGAAGAGCCAAGGGGACTAGAGGCTGGATATAAGCAAACCACTTCGTGGCGGCTGATGAAGCAGGGCCACCTATAAGCCGAAAGTACATTCCAAAACTCAGTTAAAATGCCTTCTATTACTTATAGGTTCATATTTGCTAATTAAGTGCACAGCAGATGATTAGTCTCAAATTTATATTAGGAAAAGCCTTTAATATTCAAGACAACAACCAGACTTGCTCTCATCACTAGACCTTAGAAACTGGAAATAGAGAGGATTTGTTTTATTTAGTGTGACTGCATGTATTTATTTTATCTAAAGGTTCTATAATGTATTATATTTCTAATATGAAAGAACACAGTTATGAATGTTTTAAGAAAATACTGAACTAAGAACTGCTACTGTGAAACCTATCGAGAGTGTGGACTGTCTTTTCAGGAAAAGCACAGTGACTGGGACCAACACAGGTCTTCATGTGTCACTGGCTAAATGGAGGTGAATGAATTAATGGAATAAAGTCGTTCATCGCTTCAGTAAGTAGGGATGTTAACTGCTCTCTCCTTGTCGCTAAATAGCATTGGGATTAGAAAAGAGACCGTGTGCTTTAGGTTTCCCATCTACTCTATCGTTTTCTGGCAACCCTCACTTTGAATCTGAAAAACTAAAGAAAGAAAGTGGTCCAAAGGGAGAGTTCAAGTTCCCAGGATACTTTTATTGGACATAAAGGAAAGGAAAAGATGTCTTCCAGATCTGAGGTATGCGTTTGTGGAAGCAGCCTCCTTTCTTTATAAAACACAGACTAAAATTTGAAGGTGCATAAAGGAAACTATAATCACTCAGATTTGAATAGATTATTTTAAGGAGATAAACTCAATCATGAAAAATACATATGGAAAGGAAAATCCTTGAAATTAAAAAGTAGTCTTTCTTAAACACTTTCATCAAACTGTCATTTTTGTATGGAACTAACATTGTACAATAACTATACATACTCTCCTTGACAAATATACCAGGGGGTGCCTGGGTGGCACAGTCAGTTAAGTGTCTGACTCTTGCTTTCAGCTCAGGGCAGGATCTCAGGGTTGTGAGATCGAGCCCTGCGTCTGGGCTCATATTTAGCACAAAGTGCTTGACTCATTCTCTCTGCCCCTCTACCCCTCCCTCCAGCACTCTCTTTTTCTCACTGAAATAAATGAATCTTCAGGAAAAAAACAAAACAAAACAAAACAAACAAACAAATAAAAAAACGAACAAAGTCTTATTTTTTTTCCCCTTTCAGCTAAAGAGGGCATTTGGCGGGAAAGTGAACTAGGACTTATTTTATAGGACTTTGCCCTCTGAGACTCCAATACTTGGACAGGTCTTTTCAGAGTTAAACAAAGCTTGTGGAAAATTATCACTAAAGTAAGGCAGCTACAACATAGTTTTCATTCTCTCTCAGGTCAATTTCTGTCTTTCTGTAAAAACAAAGGAAGAGGGTTAGAAAGGACATTTTTTGGTCCTTTTCTGTTTTGTGATCCCAGACTCCTGTTTATTTTCAGGTGCGCTACAACCACAACAATTCTTATTTAGCCTAACACATTTTTACTCAGTTTTGCTACTTGGCCTATATAATATTAATGCTTCCTATTATATAGACACTTAAGCACAGAAATAACAAATAGCAAACAGTAAATAATAGCAACAGAAATTTTAAAAATAGCATGTAGTGCCATTCTAAGTGCTTTCGTTCCACAAAGGTAAGCCCTGCCACAACTGGGGACAGCAGACACAGTCAGGATCCCCAGGACAGAAGTGCCAAAACAGAGACACCAGAAGGTTAAGAGAAGGGCACAGGTTGTGGAGCAGAGGCCACGATCTTTGTCTGTCTCCAGAGCCCAGGTGCTTCCCCACAGCACAGTGCCATTTCTTAAGCACCCAGTCAAAGGTATTTATGTGTAATAATCTTTTCACAATGAATAGAGGTATCAAATAATTAACAGTTCTACAACCCCATCTCCTCCCTAATTCTATTGACCCTGTCACTTGCTACTCTTCCTCTTATCTCTTTATAACCATGACATTTTATTATATTTTCAATATAGTATATATTATCCTTGCTTTGAATTCAAACATAATCCTAATTATTATTGACTGAGTTAGTATATAAAGACTGTACTTAGTGATGGCTCATAATTTTTATATAAGAAATTATGATGGCACAACATCTCCCGCTAGGCACGCCTTGATGATGACATCTTTATATTGCGCTGCTCCCTGAACCATGACAGCAAAGAGGCAAGCATCTGATTCCTAATTATGGTTAAATATTCCCATAGCGCTTCATCAAAATGAATTTGCAAAGGGAAAAAATGGACTAGGCCATTTCAGTACACATTTCGACATTTGTGCTGATAAGTAATAGTGTGAATTTAAGCTTCCAGATCCTTAAGTAGATTCTCACTTTGGAATGTTTTTATAAGACTGTGTTATTTCATGAATGCTACCTTTTTAGAAATCTGAAGGGAATAAAAAGGGCAAGTGTTCTATTCAGAGAGCTAATTACTAACTAATAAGTAATTAATTTAATAATGATAAGACAACCTAAGAAGAGCTTGCCAATCAACAGTTTAACAGATGAGCCAAAGTACTTTTGCCTAATAAGGTATTCTGGAGAAGTATTAAGAACTATCATTGGATATCCTTCTGTGTCCTTATGCGGTCTGAGGAAGGTGTGCATATTAGGTCCGCAGATAGACAATAGTGTGAACGAGATCTGTGTGTGTGCATGTACATGCCCATATGCAAATCCCCTCTCCCGAGAATATACTCCCCCTCCCCAAAATATGAATAATTTTGAAAAAAAAATAAGTTTTCAGCTAAAATTTTGCAAAAAAGTATAAATGAATATCTTCTCATAGCCAGTGGAGATGGCTCGTCACAATGTGACAGCCAGCGAGCTATGGATCTTCTCTCTGCTTCCTGTACTGCCCCGTGATTACTCCTTTAAGGTCAGCAAGAGCAGTACAGTCCTTGCTGTTCCCACCCCTGACACATACCATGGCACTGCGGCTGCCTGTGTCTGCTAAAATATCAGGTTTCTTTTATGAGAGATGCTGGAACAGACTCTCCAACCAAGCTGCTTATTCCTAGGAAGACTGAACGCTGGATTCTGCCACATTTCAATCTGGTCAGGTCATAAGTCCCCAGGGTCAGTTGTGGACACTGGGAAGATAACAGCCACCTCCCACAGAATGTTTTCTATGGTGTCAAACACTGAACATAATATCATCTAATTTAGTCTTCATGACAACACAAGAGGAAGGCACCAGTTCTCTAGGGTAAGAGAGGATATGAAACCTAGAGGTTGATAAGTAAGGGAATGATATTTGAACTCAGGTCTTTTTGTGTCTAGAGTCTGTTGACTATTTGATAGTATTGCCTAAGAAGAGAGTGTTAGAATTAGAACAAAGCAGGAGAACTTGTGCTGTATCCCTCAGTTGAATTCCAAAACCAAACCTGACCACATGAACCACTGCAAGTTTTTTATTTTGGTTCTTACACAAGATTAGAAGGGATTAGAATGTATGCCTGCTAAATAAGAAAAAGTCTACAATTTAACATAAAAGGGGCAGAGGCAAACAGAAGTGGGTTTGAACCCAAATCACAACTTAGAACATCTCCAAAGCATTTTTAAAATAACACTGTTGAAAGGTAAGGTAACAAACAGTACTTTGTACAC
Source organism: Mustela lutreola (assembly GCF_030435805.1). Taxonomy (NCBI): domain Eukaryota; kingdom Metazoa; phylum Chordata; class Mammalia; order Carnivora; family Mustelidae; genus Mustela; species Mustela lutreola. The sequence goes on from NC_081295.1 coordinate 68,017,601, forward strand.
TGTACTACTATCCGTGACTCAACTGTGATCCAGCTTTCAACATGACGTCCGGGGCACAAACTATTTTCAGGGATTTTGCTAAATTCAAATCCTTATATTAGCAGAGACCGTTTATGCAAGCGGGCTTGTGCGCAGGTGTCCAGCCAGTGTCTGGATCGGTTTATATTTCAGTAATGATGTTTTATACATAATATGGATTAGACATGTTTCACTGTTACAGGAAACTTGCAAATAGAGAATATACAAGCACAAGAAAACTTAGAAATAAGTAGGGTAAATACATTGATATTTGATAATAAACTCAGAAACATATAAATCAAATAATGTCAGAGAATGAGGTGAGGAATCCTGATGAATATGATGAAATTTGGAAATACTAGTCCCTATTTTTTCAGATCCAATCGCCTAATTTTTCCTTCTATGTTTCCCAGTAATCATACAAATGCCTCCTCTTTTTATTTTCTCTGACATAATTTGTTCGAACTACAGCAGAACTTTATATACTGATGTTAAACAATTATCTTCCCATCAAAATTATTTTAAGAAACCTACTGTGGAAATCACACGGGCCAATCGATCCATGTAATGTGAAGGAGAAAAAACACCGTCAACATTTTTTAAAGTCAGGAAACTATTTTTCAAGTCAGAAAAATACAAAAGTATTGTCATTTAATGGGAACTTTGTTACATGTCACAGCATAGACTCCTGCCAAAATTCTAGGCTATATAACTACTTATATTTTGATTTTCAGCAGATGTAGTAAAAGTTGACAACATTCTTTTGTGAACCATTAGAAAATACTTTCACTGAAAACATATTCTTGATTTAAAACATAAGTGGCCTCATTTGACTTTTTTTTTTTTTTCTCTATAGCTTCTATCAACCTGTTTTTAACTCCCTAACTTTCTTCACCTTTGCACACCACACATCAACATCTTGATCTGGTGAACTAACCAGATAATGAATAATACTGAGTATCAGTTTCTCATAGATACCATCTACTTGAAAGAGGTAGAAAAACATACTAAAGTACTAGCTGAACAAATAATTTCCTTCTGTCCCCACTGCTTCATTAGAGATAATTTATATGTGTTCCAAATTATAATCATAAAGAATAAATTATGACATAAATATACTTGGTCTGACACTGTAAAGAACTGAGCATGTATAAATTATGCCCAGAAAATCCACTAGCAAAGCAAATGGATTCCCTGAGATACTGACCTGGATTTAGCATGACCTGGTGGAGGCATGGGCTTTCCAGATCTGCCACTCTCTAAACAGAACAGCAAATGACTATAGACCTTGGAAGGCACACTTTTGGCCAAAAGATAAATAACCATGTAGTTAGCTGTGTTATACCTTATACTTACTTAATTAACTATCACCCATGTGCTTTGTGATTCATCTTTAAACAAATCCAATGCTGATTCATCATATACCAGTCTCATCCGCTAAAATAACCACGTGCAGGCTTCTTGTCTTTGCCTACAATCCACAATTGCTATAGGGGACAAGATTTTACAAAATCTTTTTTTAAACTGCAAACTGTGGTGTTTTTGTTTTGTTTTGTTTTTTTCTCCTTTTTTCTCTAAGAAGCCATATCAGAACTTTCTTCAGGAAATGGATTTTTCTCATTCTATAGTGTGGAAAATTTACCTACCCCTCTCCCCAAAAAAAGGCCTCACTTACACTGAAATTCTGGACTTCACTGATTTAAAATCTTCCCAAAGTTCCTGAACAAACCTTCTACAGCATACATGCAAAAGGAGCAATATTAAGACAGAACTTTGAAATAAGAAACACATGTCAGTCGGAGAAGTTCTAACTCTTACTATTGACAATATCAAAAGAAAGGCCAACTGGGTAAAAGTAACATGAAGAAAAAAAATAGCAGCTGAATAAATCAGACTCCCGAAATACGAAGAAATGGAAACGTGTCCTAATAGTTGCTCAGAGAGAATTCAAACAACTGATCCAGCTTCAATGTGGATATGAAAATTGAATTTAATGAAGGTCTACTGTATAAAATTTCTGTTCCCTTAAGAAAAGGAATAAGACTATTTAGAGAGGTTAAAAAAAAAAAAAAACATTCAAAATACCCCCAAATAAACTAGTCTCAGCAACCTCTTCACCCTTACCATACACAAGAATCAATTCACATGCTTTGTAAAACCAGTTTGGTCACTCCTGGCATTACAGAGATGGGAAACAGGCATTCCTTTGCAATTCTTCTGATTCTTAACCTGAAGACAAGGCCTACATTTTACACTGGACTCTCTTTCTTTCGTATTTTATTTATCAGCCACCTAGTCACTTTAATTAAATGGACCTCAATGCATGACCATAGGGGAAAGGACACACGAAAGTATGCAGGGTGACAGATTTGGGAGCACACCATCTACATCAGCAAAATAAATAAATTCTAAAGGCTTTCCAACTCCTGTATAAAGTAATGGTCAATGATAAATTAAGAAGAGGATATCAATATTTTAAAGCCAACTGCTTCTAAGATTCCTCAATGATCACTTATTTCTATTGCATGAAGGAAAAAAAAACTTTTCCATGAAGGAAAATTCAATTTCATAAAAATTCATATGCTCAAATATCAAGAATTTGGTCAATGGAATGCAATGGGTAGACTGGAAATGGAATGGAAAGAGTAAAAAGACACTGAACATATAAGAATTTTGGAAATAATTCTGAAACCTCATGCTGCTCATGCTCCATTGTCAGGAATGTTCCTTGAAATCTGGCTGTAGAGATTATTGACTGTCTAAGCAGCATCAACAACTCAAATGATGTTATTGGGATACTGACCTTGAGTTGTTTTTCTAAGGTATTGACAGGCTATTCTTTGCTGTCTATACTCTCACATGGATGTCCTTGTCCCAATGTCAAGTGTCTGTGAGACCCATGCTGGGGTTAAATGTCAGAAGCTATAGATGAGAGCTCTTTTTCCAGCAAAGTCGAGTGACTCATTCTGGGCCCTGGGAGGCAGCTTCACTGGCACCAATTTCTAAGCCTTGTATTTCTTAAAACTTTTCTTAGTCCACCAGACTTACGATCTTTTAGGTTATACCGTAGCCTCCTCTGACCATAATCAGGCATCCACAGGGTACCTGGAGAATGTCTGAAACCATGTCAGGAAGTGTTGGGATTCTCACTTCAACTGGGGCTGCTACTTAGATGTGGAAGAAGCCAGGTTAGGACAGTTGAATAGTGCGGGGCAGGGGGCAGTCCTGCTTAACAAAGGATTGTCTCTTCCAAATCCTTTTTGGAGAAACGCTGGTGGGTCTCCCACACTTCCAGTCACATGGTACCAGTGCACTTCATGCTTCTTCCCCATCATGGTTACCATCAGTGCATCTCTTGACAAGGAAACCTAGGAGAGTTATACCCCAAGAGCACATATGGAACATTATGTTTAAGAATACATCGAGTCAGTGTTGTGTGAGCTACAGTGGCCTATTTAGACTCCTGCTGTGCAGGACACCATGCTCCCTTCCACTGCCAGGAGCCTTCAGGATAACAGCTGCTCATGGAGGGCAGCATAGACAAACCACACTCACCACCTCTTTACGAGGCACTTGCATGACCCCTAACATCCCCATTAGCTGGCATTCTGGATCTCCCATCAGAAGAATAATACAATACGAGACAAGAGGCCATGTAGGGGAGATAAATAAATAAAGGTCACATCACTTCATGTAATAAGACTGTGTACATTCTTGAAAAATTAGTGTTACTTTGCAGAGGCATGGCCTCTCTACCAACTTATCCCATGACAGAATGCAACAGAGGAGCTAGCTATTTAAGTCAAGCCTATAAAAACAGAACAATTATTTCCCAGTGACCTTTTGTTTCAAGAAGCATCTTCATATATGGTGTTGCTTTAGAAACAAAAGTGCAATGCCCCTAATAAAAACCATCCTAAGGAAGGAAAGAGAGGAAGATAGAAAGAAAGGGAAAGCAGAGAAGGAGGAAAGGATGGGACAGGAGAGACGAATTGTTACACTTCTACTTTAGAAAGTCTGATAATGGCATTAGCATTTAGTTAGAGTGACTAAAAAACTTACCATGCAAACTAGGATTTTCTTGAAAGTAGAGCATCTCTAACCAGCTCCAGAGGGGACACTGGAACAGTGATGTAAAATGGGACCATACTTGGGCCAACCTAGGATGGAGAAGCCCCCTACTTGCTACAGAAAGCTAAGAGGTCTCTCTGAGTTTCTATCTTATGTTTACAAATGGTATTTGAGGTGTATTCGTTATCATGTCGCATATGGTACTGAGAATAACTCAGGACCAGACATAAAGAATCTTTCACATAAGAAAATGTAATAACTTAGCTACTTATTCATTCATTCATTCATGTATATTACCAAATATTTGTTGCTTTCCTACTATGTGCCAGGTACAATATGCTAGGAATCAAGTGGTTTGGGGAAAAAAAAAATCCTAAATGATCCTGACATTGAGTTGCTCCTATTAATGTGAAAAAGAAATATTTCTACAAAACTTCAGCTATCTAGAACCTTCAAGAAAGGGTCATTAGGGTTTAGTCAAATCATTTGGGTGGCTGCTATATGCATAATTTTAGCAATGGCACAGTCAATATGGAACTTTCTGTAGAGAAATAATTCCCCAATGTGTTAAGATGCTAAACGTCACTTTTTCTTAGAGAGCCAAGGTGATCAGACCTGATGAGAATGATTATACAGTACTAAGACATGCAAATGCCCTGGGGAATTGCTAAAGAATGCAGGGTTTCGAGTATTAATCACAAAACAGCCTACATGACTCAGCATTTTACATTCTTGTATTTTTATTTCATTATTTTTGTCTCCTTCCAATAGTTCAACTGTCATTTGTCAGTATTTTAGCGATAATGTACCTAGTAGGACAATATGACATTATCTCCACTTTACAGACGGGAAACTCTGAGACACAGAGAAGTTAAGCAGTTTGCTTAAGCTCAAACACCTGGGAGTCCAACGCAGGCAATCCACCACATTTGCCTACCCTGCCATGTAAGCAATGCCGCATCTACCTTAATAAGCCATGAACTTGGAAACTTTAGACTATTTTAAGAGAAAATATGCATCTGAGAAACGTAAACCTGTGAGTTTGGGGAAATCAAATCTATGACACCTATATTTGTCATAAGGCGTTTTTCTTGCTCTGTAATTCACAAATATGCTTGTGTAAGTGAAGTCTGTCGCATAACTCAGTTTGCCAAGTTCACTGAGCCTAGGAAATTAATTACAATTAAAATGAAAACATTTTTACAATATAATCTCATATATATTTTGTCCAATTACTCTCAGGTTGGATATTTTCTCAGGAGAAATTTAGATTTTTAGAAAAAGTAAAGTTTAATTTTAGTTACATGAATTTAAATAAAGGCATTTCTTTGATAGAGTAACAGGCCAGAAAGACACTGAGTATCAGGTGATAGAAATTTAGAAAACAAATGAACAAAGAGCCCATTCAACTATTGGCTTATTGAAAAGCAAATGAGAACACTGTATGGGTTGCTAAGACAACAGAGATGAGATGATTAACTGTAAGATAATGAGCAGAATCTTTGTGTCTTTATGAATCAAAACTCTGGAATCTAATGCCTCCTCTGTATATTTAACTAAAATTTTAAGAGTATTACTTTAAAAAAAAATGTGTTCAGGATTTTGAGGTCTGCTGGTGAAGAAGCTTACAGCCTTCTGATCAGCCAGAGCCCTTGTCTTGGAGGATCTTCACCCTGTGGCAGAAAGAGGTGTTTCTGGCAAGGAATCAAGTCAGTCTGGGGGCTGCGGGCAGTGATGGATGAGCTGCCTGTCAGAGATTATTACCCATAGGTCGGGGAAAAATTCTTTGCAATGGATTTATAAAAACTGTAAATCAATGTTTTCGAAATACAGTGATTAACCGAACCAGCAGCTTTTTCTAGAATGTCACTACTTCAAATTTGAAACTCTGGGCTCACTCCCTCTGAGCCACCAGGCCCTCCTCACTGCTGCTGCAATGGTGAGCAGGGCCAGGTGGGCAGGGCTCCCACTGAAGGTCTGTGCAGTGGCTCAAGCCCAAGGGAGTGAACTTCTCCCAGCCCTACTCTGGCTGTACTACCAGCTCCTTCAAGTTTTTGCTTATATAGCGCCCAATTTAAAACCAGAACCCACTCCTTCCCAATATTCTTCATACTTTGCTCTGTTCCTGGGCATTGATCATCTTCTGAAATAAGCTGTCATCACACACACTCCTGTTTCGTTCACTGAAATATCCCAAGCACCCATTCCAGTGCCTGACACACAGAAGACGCTCGTAAACAGTCACTTTAAGGGCAAGAATTAGTGTTCCTCTAAATGAACTACTGAGAAGAAAACTGTAAGATCTTGTGTCTTTCCACCTTAGATTGGCCCAACACACTGACAGCCCTCCAAAGTTTCTGTTTTCTGCTCAGTCAAGTCTAGAACTTTGTGCTAAAGATACCCCAAGTCCAGAATAACCATACGGATTTATGTAGCCCAGTAACTCCTAAGCAGAACCTCCGCCACCATGCTAAACACTCAGAGACCTTCACTACCCCCAACCGTAGTAATTTAGATTATCATTCTGATGCAAAGTAGAATCTCCTTTCAGCTCCTGGGGTCCTCTGGATAAAAGTCACTAAACAAAGGCGACTTTATGTGATGTGTGACTCTGACCAAATTAATTCAAAGCAGCTAACAGTCTCCAGGAAGACTGTTTCGTATTACGAACCATAAAGATTTCAGAAGAACTCAGTTTACTGCAAGAGAGGCTGAACCAGGACCACAGCCATTCTCTGGAACTCATCACTAATAACATGTGGGGAAATCAAATATTTTCTCGTCTTTAGAGAATAATGCAGGCGGTCAGGAAGCCGCCAGATCCCTCCCACTGCCACCATCCTATTTCAAGCTGAATCTATTATTTCATGCTTTATAATACGTTTATTGGTTCTTAAGACAAATAAATAATACACGATGTAGAAAATTTAGAAAACATGTTTGAACTATGAAAAAAAAATAGCATCAAATGTCACCTCAAAATAACCCCAGTTTGCTCACTGTCTCTCAGGCCTTTTAAGTAAGTCTCAGAGCTAGCTTCCCTGCCTCCAGGCCCCTAGGTCAAGTTGCTTCATCATCAGGACTACGGTTTAATCAGGTTATCACCTGCTCAGCAATCCACCGGTAACCTCCCAATACCTGGAAAGGTGGGCTGCCAAAACTTCAAATTTGGACTCTAGGTTACTGGTCACTGGTTTTATTTCTTTGAATGCATTTGACAGTTTTTGTTTTGTTTTGTTTACATAAGTCCAAACCTATATACTCAATTTGACAAGATTATCTTCAGAAAGACAAGTAATTTCAACCAGTACATGAAGTGCATTCATCAGACAGTCACATAACAACTGGAGGAAGTGGAGAAAGTTATTTACATTTGCCATGGCGTCTGACAGCAGAGGACAAGAACTGGGCCCACTGAAGAGTAGCTGGTCATCCTGGGGATTGGGACAGCAGGGGCAAACTGCAAGAAAGGTTTTCAGCAAGGGGTGAAAAGAAAGAGTGTCTCTTCCTTTGAAATATGGCCTCCACTTGGCGTAAAGCTCTCTCACACGATCTCTTCTTTGTTGACTGAAGCTTGTAGATGTCAGACCTATGAAATCAAGCTCCAAGTCTCCGTGCAAGCAAAAGTGATAACCACTGAGTTATATGTGATGAGGGAAGGCTAGAAAGCAATAAAAGCTGGATTATGTAAAATGAAGAACTTGGGGAAGGGTCGATGGAGAAAACAGTCTTGGACAAAGCTAGAAAGTAGAGGGTACTTGTTGGGTTATCTGCTCAGCAGTCTTTTCTTGGAAGTTCTTCTCACCCCTGCTTCCTGTGCTCCCAGGGGTGGCTCCTGAAAGCCAAGTTTCTGCTTTGTGAACCCGTCCCACTAATGCCATCCCCTGCCCCAGAAATTTGGAGCTGAGATAAGGAAAAAGAGAGAGATTCTCGGCTAGAGGCTTCACCTACAGAAGTATAAATTATAAAATCAGAGGCAGTAACACGTGGGCATTTTCCTCCTACTGTGAGACCTTGGGAGAATATAAGCCCAATCAGTCGGTCTTCAGGTCTTCATCAGGAGGTAAGACATGAAAGTGGCCAAGCAGCCAGGACCTGTGTGAACAAGAAACGAGCAGGAAGGTGAGCCCTGCTCGCACATCTTACAAAATCTTTCAAATCCTTTCCTCTCAGGTTCCCTAAGACACCACATTCTTGAGTTTAATACTGAAACAATAAAGTGACAAATAAATACTCCTCTTTTCTGCAAAAGCAAAACTCCTCTTTTCTGCCTAAACTGCTTCATAGTGGCAGCTTCAACCAGTGAGTGCTAACAAAAACAAGCAAACAACAAAAAACAAAACATTAGAAATCCAAACCGGCAACATTTTGAGTTAATTTACCTATTTTCCAATCTCACTGACCATCTTCCCATATGAATCAAGTAGAACCACATGAGGTGACTATTAAAAAAAATCCCATCAGGGGCACCTGGGTGCTCAGATGGTTAAGTGACCGCCTTGGGCTCAGGTCATGATCCCAGAGATGGGGGATCTGAGCCCCTCATCCGCGAGGAGCCTGCTTCTTCCTTTTCCTCTGCCTAGTGCTACCTTTCTCGGTAAAATAAATAAATAAAATCTTTAAAAAAAAAAAAAAAGATCCCCATCAGTTTCAGTTTCTTGCACCTACTGGGGTTCTCTTTTCCCCATTTCTTCAAATCTTATCTATTCTCTGACATTCAGCCACAGCCCTAAGTCTTCCCTGCAAGCTGTCCCCAATGCTCCAGCCTCACAGTGGTCAGGGTCCAAGCTGCACTCCAGTGGCACTGTCTTTCAACTGTCTAGTGAAATGAGCTCCTCTGTAGAACTACCAAGCAAGTATTGCCCTAAAACAGCTGCTTTCAGGAAACCACACAACACCCAAATCTTATTGGACTCTATGGTCTATATAGGGAATGAGGGAAGAAGGAAAAAAAATGAAAATCAGAGTACATATGTCACTGGTATATCTTCACCTTGAACATACTTTCCGAGATGTGTAGTAGAGTCACCTATTTTCATGCTGGTTTCCAACTGGAGGAAGAATACGAAATCGGACGACTAAATGATAACTCGTAGCCCAAAGAGTCCCTGGCCTCTTCCAGACAGCAAGTAGGTAAAAGCATGTGTGTCCTTATTTTTTACCTCATGCACACAATTCTATTTTTAAGATTATTTATTCATTCTTCTGTGTATATTCTAAATGTCTGCCGGATACTTTTTCTGATCAATGAACAGGGTAGCCCCATATGGAAAGTGTCATTAACAAAGGCTCATCTGACAGCCTGGCAGAACAGAAAGGCAAGATCTGTAGGGAGCCAAGGGAGCCGCTTGAAAATTCGTTGTATTAATTCAGAGGTAAGGTGAGGACAGCTTCAACTTTCACAGAGGCAGTGGGAAGGGCAGGATAAAGAGATTCCAAACGTAGCTGAGGACAATTAAATACGACTTGATGCCCAACAGGACTTGGGAAAGGAAAGAGAGAAAGAGGTCAGAGATTACTCTCGAGACCTGAAATAGGACACAACTAAGAGAATTATCACTGGAAAGAAAAGATCCTGGGGGAGGGAGTGTAGTCATCATATTTTTTTTACAAGAGGAGTTTGAGATGGCAGGGTGAAATCCCTAATAAAATTGTATTAGGGATTTGTGGTTACATGAGCTGTCCCAGGAGAGATTACAAGCTAGATTTGTGTATCTGGAAGTTACCGTTCACTAAACTGGTATGTACTGAGGGACCTGGTACATGCTAGGCACTGTGCTCTCTACTCGTGATACAATAGGGACCAGAAAGAAGCAGATGCCACCCTCACCTCATGGAGCTTACAGTGTAGTGAATGAAGCCAATGTTAAGCAAATGAGGTGCTTCTCAAGGAGCAACATGGGGGGCCAGGCAGCCAGAGGACAGTGGGGCTGGACCACTGGGCTCACCAGGGAAGAGCAGAGATCCAAGGAGGGATGAACTGAAATGAAGTTGGTGAGCAAAGTGGGTGAGCAAATCAGGGTCGGGGAACACAGCACAAATGGGGAAGGAGCAGTCCAGCCTCTGTAGAAGGACAATGGCCTCTGTGAGTGCAGACCTTTTCACCAGGGGAGGCCTGACTGAAACAGAAGCTAGAGGAAGAGCAGTGCCTAGAGAATGCTAGGCATTGTGGGCCACGGCAAGACCGGTGGACAGAGGGGCAGCGAGGTGGCCTCATCACTCAAACATCTCATTCTTGACTTGGACTCAGGTCATGATCTCAGGGTACGGAGATCAAACCCCACATAGGACCTCCTACTGAGCAGGGAGGCTGCACTCCCTCTCCCTCTCCCCCTGAGAACATGCTCTCTCTAATAAGTAAGTAAATAAATCTTTTTTTTTTTTTAAGTTATGAACTGAAATTACATGTGAAAAACATGAAGTGGGAAGCAAGCAAAAAGATCAAGAGCCAAACCTAGGGATCTGAAGCCATAAAGCAAAAGCTAAAAACAAGTATGTGTTATTTGAATTAAGTACCAATGATGGGGGTGCCTGGGTGGCTCAGTGGGTTAAAGCCTCTGCCTTCAGCTCAGGTCATGATCTCAGGGTCCTGGAATCGAGCCCCACATCAGGCTCTCTCCTCAGCGGGGAGCCTGCTTCTCCCTCTCTTTCTGCCTGCTACTCTGCCTACTTGTGATCTCTGTCTGTCAAATAAATAAATAAATAAAATCTTAAAAAAATAAAAAGTACCAATGATGAGGCTCTTCTTCCCTTTAGCTACAGCCCATCCTTCTCCACTATTAGGTTTAAGATGTCTTGTTCAATTTTGAACACATAATAAGAAGCTATTCTGTGAGGACCAGTGTGTGTAAGGGCTTTTTACATGTATTATTTTACTCTCATTTACTCATTTAATCTTGGAAGATAATTAAATTTGGAGAGGAAATACTTCCCAAAATTGACAAATACAGAGATAACACTGAGTTGTGTTGGCCAATAAAGATATGGCATCAGGAAGCCCCAGTGAACTATAGGGAAGGGCTGATCACAAACCTGTATGACAAGACACTTAGAAAACAACAATCTAAGTTTTGAGATTGATCTTTAAATCTTCAAGTAACACTAATTGATATCAGGGATTAGCAGATACCTCAGACAAACATCTGAGGAAACCAGCTCAATACTCTACCATGACCCAAAGGGTCAAGATATCCCAGATACTGAGGATACAATGAACAGCAACACGGAACACATTCTTCATTCTTGTTCAGAATCCCAGTTCTTTCCACACCTGTAGATCTGTCAACACACATCAGAGAGGGCAAAGTGGATTCAGAAACTTCCGGAAAATGCTAGCCAAAATGATGAAGAGAACAGAGAGGCATCCTTATGAGGCCAGACTTTGAAGTGAGATAAAATGCTTACACAACTGGAAAGAAAAAAGATGAAACTGGTAGGACTCAGGTGAACTAAACCATTTTATAATCTAGACTGGTTCCCAGATTGAGTTCTTTCTCTTCCATTCCTCAAACACGAGAATTAAATCACACTCTTAGAATATTTATCCATCATTTATCATTTTCAGGGCAGGCTGAAAGAGGCAGTTTTAAACAACTAGAAGGAATGAATAATTACTTTGTATTGTGATTAGTAATTTTCTGGGTCTAGAATACTATAGTCTATAATATTTGCTAGTATGTAGCTAAGTCAGAGAAATGACTACATACGCATGGACTGGGACAGCTAGACTATGTTGCTGATAGAATCTGTTTATTGGTACTACATTCTGAAATTTGCAAGTTTAAGAACACGCAATCTGGTAGTAATGAATTTTCATGCTTTTAGAGACAGAATATTGGGCCAGATGGGCTTCTGATTTGACACAGTGAAATACAAATGTGCGTTTTCACAAAGGGGCCCTCACTTTTCACTGCTATGAAAAAATACCCCATTTAAATTTTTGATAGGAAATTCTGTATCAACAAACATTTCAAACTTCTGGAAGCATTATGATAATTATTTTACTAACAAATAAATATGTACAGCTTAATGCCTTAAATATTAACACTGTTAAATCATAATTGTTTACATAATATGAATCAGTGGCATTTTCAAAGGTTTTATATGGAGACCCTGAATACATCAAATTCCTGAGGCTCACTGAAATAGATATTACACTGAGATTCATTCTGGTGCTTCTTTAAAAGCTGGAGAGTCATTTCTCTTGATAACTTTAAAGTCACTATAGACTAGGGCAAGTCACAGCACACAACCAAGCCTTTGCTGGTTTCAGGAAACTCCATTTCTCAGCAAACAAAATTTCTCAACCTATGAAGCAGGGAAGAAATGTCCACCCTCACCATTACCCACCGAATCATTCTGTTTAACCTTCACATGGAAAAACCATCATCTTAGCTCATAGGTACTGTGAGTACTTCCCATATTTGAACACGCTTCCTTAGATTCCCCTACTATAATCTGCTGGTGCTTGGTATAGTGGCCAGGCTGAGAGAAAAAGAACAGATCTATTTCCTAGAAGCCACTTCACACAGCCAATTTCACCAAAATGTGTATTTCCAGAATTAACAGAAGAAGTAGGAAACAAAATTTCTGGATTTGAGTTTTATTTCCTTTCTGTGTTCTTGAGGTCTTCTTGGTGAAAATACTGTATGAGTTTGTGACCCAAACAGGAAAAAAGTGAAGGGAAACCAAATCCCACCAAATTGTTCAGGTTATCATGAGGACTATTTTGACATAGAGCCATATTTTCATACAGGATATTTGCTACAAATGCAATTACAGAATAAAATAAAAATTATTTCCTCACCTCTTATCAGAAAGAACTAAGAAGTAGTAAAGTTAAAAATATGTGAGACTTATAGAAATTTCTATTAGCTTCACTTTTCCATAATCTATTCATTACAGTATAGTTAAACAAGATACATGTATTTTCAGAGAAGACTCAAAAGAGGCACAAATCCATACAAAAAAATTCACCATCTATACAGGGGAAAAATCAACATAAAATTGATATTTCTATTCATGTTTTGGGGTCGTCTATCTAGTAACAGACAATTTTAGGATAAGAGAAAATATGTAAAAAATATGGATTTTAGTTTTCTCTCTTACCCATTTTATAGTCAATATTAGTTTTAGGAACAAAGGCCAACAATCCTATTACATGAATTGCAACAGGAGGAAAGCAAAAAAAAAAAAAAAAAAAAAGTCAATTTTGCTATAAAGCACATTATATCCCTTGCCATATGACATCAAGTTCAATATAGTTTTAGGAGTCTGAGAAAATATAGTCCCTAATATCTGACTTCTAGTGTATACATATAATATTATTTCTAAGAAGACATTTTTACCTTCCTGACATAGGTTACTAAAGTCTCTTTTTCCCATTCTACCAGTCACATCTGCAGCCCAAACATTTCTTTCCAAAAGAGGAATTAAAGCCAAGCAAGACAAAGAATTTGCTGATACACATATGTCACCCTAAGAATTTTCCTTACCAAGTCTCCACACCCAATTTAATTACTTCCCTACTGTAAAAGCACTTTCCATCTACATTTATTCTAATCTTTTCAAATCCAAAACCAACACACTATAAAGCTAGCCAAATAAATGAATTATATTAGCTTTAGGTTCCAAGTGAGGCAGCACTTTATAAGGCCATGGGTCTCTAGCTTTCATGCATTTTATGCTGATGCAGTGTTTCATTTGGAGCTCTACTCTTTACTTTAGATTTGTTTAGAATAGAATTATCTAGCCCCAGGCTTTAAATCTCAATCTGAATCGATCAATCTCTTTCTCCTTTTTTCTCTATCCCAGGGCTCTCTCTCTTTCCCTCTCTCTCTTTCTCTCTCACACACAGGGGAAGGGAGGGAGGAAGGAAGGAGAGGGAGGGAAAGAGAATACAGGGAGGTTTGTGGTTACAATGAGCACCAAAGAATGTACCCACGTACATATATTGCTAAAGCAATGCTATCTGGTGTCCATAATAAAGGCATTTTGTTTTGGGGTGTCTGTGTGTATGTGTGTGTTTAATAGGTGATAAAACTGAACCTCAGTATACGCATACAATAAATACTATTTTTGGCATTCTTGGATGCTTGAAATTTTCAGTAAGTTATTGTATCATTTTTGTGTAAAATGATATTTTGCACAATGCAAATTCTTTGTGCAAAATGATTTGTGCAAAATGATATTCCATCATTGCTTTAATTAAGTGCAAGTTTTAGCACTCTAATACCTACTAGCTATGAGTAAACAGAGAAGCCAAGAATAGTCATGCCTTTATGTTACTGACACTTTCAGAGTGGGGAGACTGTCCCTTGCACCAGAAGTTAGAAGAGGAGACCAGCCAAGACCAGACCAACCATCTCTTGGTTTCCAGGAAATAAAGGCAGTTTTCAATTAATATATATATATTACATTATATATTAATATAAAAATATAGTCTATATTATAAAATAAAATATATTTTAAATAGTCTCTTAAAAATAACCACAGTTTACCTTAGAAACAAAATTGTACTTTTAAGGTCATATAAGCTGGGATTTGCTAGATAAAAGAGAATGATCTAATTCTGGTTTAAATACACTGAGTTCAAAATTCTCTGTTTTTCCTCTAAGTTACTGATATCAATTGTGAACACAACCAGTTTGGTGGCTTTCTGCTTGTTTAAAATTTATTTAAGCATAACACCATGTCCAAAAATCCTGAGTGGACTTAAGGGAAAAATTTTTGATATAAAATATCAATAAGGATGATGATATTGCCTCTTAAAAAAAAAAAAAAAAACTAATCTTCAAGATCAGCTTTGCAAAAATTACCTAATTACTTAAATAACAAATCATAGGTAGGTCACTCAGAAAGGTCAGCAAAATGATTAGGAAGGTAATGCCCACAAGGATTAGAGCTTAGACCTTTCTTTCTCTCCATGCATCCTGGAATTACTCTGCTTTGTAGGAAAACCTTTAATGG
Organism: Mustela lutreola; assembly: GCF_030435805.1. Classification (NCBI taxonomy): domain Eukaryota; kingdom Metazoa; phylum Chordata; class Mammalia; order Carnivora; family Mustelidae; genus Mustela; species Mustela lutreola. Next base: position 68,032,658 of record NC_081295.1, read on the forward strand.
TTCATCCATTTCCTAATGCTCTGATAAGCTACTTGTTTCTATTTTGATATCCAATTATGAAGGACAAAGATCAAAATGTCAAAGAACAAATGTCAAAAGTCTTGTATCATATTTGTATACTCTTGATGGTCCAAAAGAAAAGACCATTTACAATCATTTTAATATAAGATGTATAAGAATTAACTATAGGAAAATCATACTGCATAAAGTGAGAAAAGAGTTATTCAAACTGTCAATGCTGGCAAAAAATATATACTTGTTCTCCAAAAAATATATATATATGGTGGCCATAAACATTTCCCTTAGATGTTGTATTGCTGTATTACATCAAGAGAATCACTTCTTACATCCTACACTGGAGCAAGGAGGGAGGACAAAAAAAATAAGACCCATCTCACCATTAATTACAAATGTGTAATAAGCTAAGTTATAACATTAATATCATATCCTGGTTATGTTTATTATTGTAATGGTATTTATAATACTTCTTAAAATTCAAGCCTGGATTTTGAAATAAAAATCTGTAGGCCTGAAAATATCTCTGGGGCATTCAATCTAAGTACAAAAAACGAAATGGCACGAAGTTCCTGTATGTGGTGGTCTGACCACCTTACTGGATCATTTCTACTTGCTCCAAATAACCCAAAAGAGAAGGTCAAGTCAATTTTGATTTTTCCAACTTGACAGCATTCTCAAAATCTAGCAATGTTTTATTTAAAAAAAAAAATAGAAATTCTATAGTTTTATGGTAAACAGAGATTTGAAAGTTACTCAGTTTCAGGAACAATTTCAGATGTGAATACATTATAAGAAAAGATTAGAAAGCAAAATGTAGCTGAGCTCATAGAGTAAATGGAAAGGGAAGAAGCTTTCAAGTATTTCTAGAAGATGTCTATTATCATTCTTTAAAGCTGACTTCAATTGGAATCCTCTTTATTCATACTATGGCTAACAGTCCTGTAGCCAACATGACATGCAGTTTTCATGAAGAAAAAGTTCTTAAAGAACCTCAACGTTTCAAATCACGGTTGTATCTGGAGTATGACATCTTACTAATTAGTTCTCCACAATTGCCATTTGCCTTAGTGGAGTCCTGGCCTCCATTTTACAGTACCTGGAATTCTGAGCTTCTGAAACGTCTGGGTCTGGGCACGTTTTCTTTACCTGTAAGAAAAGAGACCTAGTTATTCTCATATGAAAATGTAACTTCCTCACTCAGGTTCACACACTTGATGAAGCAGATACAGCTCTGCTCACCGAGATCTCTAGAAAATAATCCCCACACTTCTCAGCGGCAGCATGCGGGGCTCAACAGCAGATTTCATTATCCCAAGATCGACGGCCACAGGCACTTCCCTAGACGCCATCAGTATGTAAAATGTTCGGCTGAAATGGCTTGGGACTAGCTTAACTAGGAACAAAGAAACCAAAGAACCAGGTTTCCCACTTAGGAACAAGAAAGCCATACTGTTCTCAATTCACGAAGAAATGTTTTTCCAATTGATACTGCTTCTGTCCCCTACCACAGTGCACAATAATAAACACCAGGTTCTGGGGGCAAAGCAGCGTGTGAGCTAAAACATTCACATATTAATTTTCATTTTCTCAATCCGGTGGCTGTATGCTTTATATATTTCTCAGCATATCAATTAAGTCTCAGCAGGGCTCACAGACTTCTCACATATATTTTGCAGACTGTATTTCCACTTAATGGTTTTGGGCCCACAAAAGGTAAGAAATGAAAGTAACTTGTGCTTCTAGGACTTCTAGGACTAAACATTTCTGGACAACAGTGTGTGATACCTTCTCTGAAAGAAGGTAAAGCACTAATCTACTGTCTTTCGCAATTTAACTTTAAGAACAGATAACTTTATCTGATCACTATGGGCTTAATGGTATATGATACGCAGACTCAATTTTAAAAATTCCTTAGTTAATATGGAGCATGAACAATACACATCTACAAGTCCACTGTTAGACACTCTCAGTGTTAAAATCATGAGGGTCCATCTATGCAACCTACAGAATCCAAGGCATTTTAAATTCTAATGCGAAGCTTAGAGGTGAAAAATAAGTCTACTGGATATACACCCTGAGCACACAAATGACATCTCTTAAGAATAAGTTTTGAGGGGCACCTGGGTGGCTCAGTTGGTTAAGTGTCTGAGTCTGGCTCAGGTCATGATCTCAGGGTCCTAGGATCAAGCCCTGTTATCAGGGTCCCGACTCAGTGTAGAATCTGTCTGCTCCTCTCCCTCTGCCTCTTCACCCCCACCTCTGCTCATGCTCTCTCTCTCCCTTTCTAATAAATAAATAAAATCTTTAAAAAGAAAAAAGGAATAAGTTTTGAATTTTAAGGATCTAGCATTGTCTTTCCAGCTCATAAAGTAATTCTCTCCTCCTCTGACTCAGAAGAACAATTAAAAAAACAAAACAAAAACTCCTATGCTTTCAAATACCTATGTGTTTTGCTTTAATTTCTAAGCCTAGACATTTTCATCATCTGGGAAATCAATTATTTTGCTTGATTAACCTCACTCTCTGTTGTATCCCGTGTATACATTTATACAATAGGAAAATAAAACTGATGAGCAAAGAGATTATCGTCCCTGTCTAATCATGGAGCAGCTTCTATGCTCTTAACATGGAATTCAGCACCATGAGATGAAGGGTGAAGAAATATCTTCAAGAGGAATTAGTTAAAAGAAAAAAAAATTTTAAAAATGAATAATTTTCTTAAAATATAAACAAAATTTCCTACAAAACCCAAAAAAGTCATATGCCCACTAAAAATTGTCCAAAAAGAAAAAAAAAAAAAAAAAGCTATAAGGGTGGTATACTAAAACAAAACCTTTATTTCCCACTAGGTTATTTTATATGATTCATCACCAGAAACTACATGAACTGTCCAATGAATATGCAGAATCACCTCAAAGTCAATGTTACTTTCCTCAAGACTACGATGACTAGATTTTGGGATTGGCTGAAGAAGCCCCAAACCACACTTGCAAACTCCAAAGCAAGAGTCAGAACCAGATAAGCTTCCTGTGGCTTAAAAAACAACAACAACAACAAAAAAAAAAACTCATGGCTTTTATAAAGCATCGTTCTTTAAATAATTAACCAGAAAGTTCTGATTATTTTAATTTAGCCTCAGAATAGTAATTATGATGGCAAAGAACACATCCACTGATTACTCACGGTCTACTACCCACTGAGTCTCAGGTTCATAGCTCAAGCTATGATGAAAGACTGAAGTAGATATAGATATTCTTTATCCACATAAATTGCTAGAGCTATAAATTCGACAAAGTGATCTTTTTAAGGGTTTCATCCATTTATCCATGGTCCAATGAGGGAAAAATAACATTTGGATACCATGACTGCTATAGGAAAGGTCGCACCGTGTTATGGACGCTTAGAAGAAAATCTAGCCCAGTCAAAGGACGATGGGGAGAGCAACAAAGGAAGTGACTTCTCAAATGAGTCTTTAAAAAGAGAAAGTCTTCAAAGACTAAATTTGGAGAAAAGTTATTTTAATATCATGGGATGTGCCAGAGGAATCCTATTATGAAGAAGACCTTACACATGACAAAGAATTCAGAATTTATCTTTGGGCACTTAAGACCATTGACGAGTTTTAATAGACAACCTCGGGAGAGATGATGTAGAAGATAGTGTAGAGTGGGGCAAAGTGAAGGCTGTAGAGACTAATGCAATAGGAGAGAGAGCTTCAGCTCCACAAAAGCAGAGATGGCATTGGTCTTGCCCATTATTATACCCCTAGCCTTGAGAAGAAGCTCACTGTTACGGTCTGAATGTTTGTGTCCTCCCAGAATGCATATGCTGGAATCCCAACCCCTGGAGATTATGAAGGGGGGCCTCTGGGAGATGCTTAGGCCATCAGGCTGGAGCCTTTGTTAATGAGATTGATGCTTTTGTGAAAGATACCCCACAGGGCTCCCTACCCTACCCACATGACCACGCTAGTAGCACGATCTTGGACTTCCAGCATTCAGAACCACCAGAAATAAATTCCTGTTGTTTCTAAGCTGCCCAGTCTGTGGTGTTTTGATATGGCAGCTCAAAGGGACTCAGACACTCCCCAAATACGAATTTAATAAGAGAAACACATTTCAAGCCATTGGTGAGAGATAGTGACAACCCAAAGTAAGACAAGAGCTATGAGGACAGAGGTGAGAAGATGTTTTTGACAGATACTTCTGAGACAACTGACGGAATATTATTACTGATTGAAGCAAAGTACCAAGATGAATATAACTTGATCTTCAAATCTGTCCTCGAAAAGAAATTTTGATAATACCAAAGACCAAAAAAGATGTTAACTTATAACTTCTTTAAAATACTTCAGGGTGCCTGGGTGGCTCAGTGGGTTAAGCCACTGCCTTCGGCTCAGGTCATGATCTCAGGGTCCTGGGATTGAGTCCCGCATCGGGCTCTCTGCTCAGCAGGGAGCCTGCTTCCTCCTCTCTCTCTGCCTGCCTCTCTGCCTACTTGTGATCTCTGTCAAATAAATAAATAAAATCTTAAAAATAAAATAAAATACTTCAAAACCTCCTGTCTTGTTTCTGAACTGATTGGGAAAAGTGAATGAATCATTAGGAAACTTATATGTTGATTGTGTCTTGATCATGGAACTAGAAGGCAAATGGATAGTTTAAATTTGAACATACCCTCCCATCTGAGAGATCAGCAACACCTCAGTAAATGTGGCTGCTGAAGTAGGTATGCTACTGGAGAATGAATATCCTCACAAAATATATAGAACCTTCTGTTTTCAGAGATCACCAATTAAGTTTTCAATTTGTTTTTGAAAAAAGTAGAAACAAGCAGGCAAAGAAGTGAGGAAGAATTTCATGCCCGTAATTTAAATCAAGGCCTAATTTTCATAAGACACACAAGGAGGTGAACAAACAATATGCCAAAAGGAAAAAGACAAAGAACATTAATAAATGCGTTTAATAGGCTGCACTAATGTGAAATTTTTACCCTACTTAACGTTATAAAAGTACAGGCAAAATCAAAGCAAAATAAAAAACAATTACAAGTCTATTTTAAGAAAATAACTATTCAGTATGTAATCCACATAAAAATATCAAAACACCAAATTTTTGGAATGAATGAATGAATGATAGCTAAAAGTTTTAAGTGTTTATTATATGCCAGGCATAATGCTTAGGTAGAAACTATTTTTTCCCAATTCATAGATGAGAATACTGAGAATCAGGAAGATTAATCTGGAGGCAAGTTGTGTAGGAAAATTCAATTCCAGATTTATAAAGGCATTCTAACCAGTACATTAAGAACCTAAAATTCGGGGCGACTGGCTGGCTCAGTGGGTTAAGCCGCTGCCTTCGGCTCGGGTCATGATCTCAGGGTCCTGGGATCGAGTCCTGCATCAGGCTCTCTGCTCAGCAGGGAGCCTGCTTCCTCCTCTCTCTCTCTGCTGCCTCTCTGCCTGCTTATGATCTCTCTGTCAAATAAATAAATAAAATCTTAAAAAAAAAAAGAACCTAAAATTCATAAACACACTACTTACCTGTTTAAAATGAAGATCAAAAATGTCTTATGCTTTATAAGTAGAATTTTTACTGTATCATAACAACAATTGCTGTCATTTATTAAGCAATTACTTTTTTCCACTCACTGTGTTGGACTATGTATGTATGCAATCTCATTTAATCTATAAAGAAGGGTGTGATGGATGAAATCTTCCTTTTACAAAAGAGGAGACTAGAGCTCAACAAGGTTAAACAACTTGTCCAGTGTTCTACAGCTAGCACTAAAAGGGATGGATTTAGAATTGAATACTATGCATCAAACCTTTCTTTCTCTCTTGTGCTAGATGTGCTGTTTGCTATTAGCAGGTTTTTTAAAACTAAGAGTTGAAATTAACATCCCATGGAAAAATTTGTAAAGAACCTACTAGTTATTTCCTACAATACATCAACCATTAAAGGAATCTTTTAAATTGGGCTACTGAAGTACCCTGTCTTTATCAAGCACTGGTAACATTTAAAGTCCACATAAGCAAAGTGAAATGGAGCTTTAAAGAAATTTTCCAAAAACCTCTAGCATCCAGTGCCCCTACCAACACTGCAACAACTGCAGAAAAGGTCCCGTGTGCTTCTGTTGGTGTTTTACATCTGAGATATCAGAAGTGGCTAACTCAACAGCGCTTTAACTGAAAGCACTGGGGTGTACTAGGTACCATTCTGGGCATGGAGACGGACCAGAGCTGAGGAGTCCAGCAGAGTAACCTCTAACCACCTTTCACTATTTAGTGCAGCTAGTCTACACTGAGATATGCTGGAAGGGTAAAAGGTGCACAGGATTTCAAAGAATTAATGTGAAGAAAATGTAAAGTATCTCAGTATTTTTTATATTGAGAAATGAAATATTTTAGAGATACTGGGTTTGTAAAATAATTTCCCCTGTTTCCTTTTATTTTTCTAAGGCAGCTACTAAAAAAACGGAAAATACATATGTGGCATACACACTCTTTCTGTGGACAAAACTGACTCAGACCCACAAAAAACCTGCTTGTGTGGGTCATGCGTTCTAGGGGAGACAACATGTAATGAATCTGAGAACAGGTAAACAAAGAATATGTCAGTGGTAAGTCTCAAGAGAAAGCAGAATAAAAGGTAGAGAACACTGCTTCATAATATTACAATAGCTAGACAATTATAATACTAGCACCCTTCCAGTTTTTCAGGCTGTATGTATATAAGGAATGTAAACTGTACTTTTCAAATGAATTGTAAAGAATGTAGGATTTGGTATTCAGAGTCATCAACAGTTTCAATGTCTGCAAAATAAATGCAGAACATTTCATCTCTAGAATTTTTTCATTATGACTACTATATTCAAGAATAAAAAACACTTTCAAATTCTTCCTATTTTCTAACCACTTACACCCTTTGAGAAGCTTATAGTCTTCTCAGGAAAAACAGAATTAACTCATTTTAAAAAATTGTAAAGAAGAACAAATTTCTTTTATCCCATCTACCATTTTCTTAAAAAGCTGGAGCCAATTATCCCAATTATTTTCTACTTAATCTTGATGTTTATAAATCCTGAAACATTAAAGATAATAAAAAAAGGATGGAATAATAGATGATGACATTTTAAAAAGACCTCTTTTGTAACTTCATTTTGTTTTGAAATGAATTTTAATGATTGAGTCTCAGAATATACAATACAGTGATAATAAAGGATCAACTCTACAATTATAAATCCAAGATAAAAACTTCAGAGATGAAAGTCTGCTGATGCAATGAATAGCTCATTATACATATTTTTATGGATGGTGTGTTAGACAATCTTTATTTCTCCACTGAACTGTATAGGAAATATCATAAATTATATTTCAATGAAGCATGTTTAAGGAAAAAAAAGGATAAAAAGATGCATAAAAATAAAATCTATTCTCCAAATTCAAATTTTATTATAGATTATTGTTTGGAAAAATCTTTGTAAATACAGAAAGTGAATGCAGAGTTATTGTCAACAACAAAAATTTAGGTTGTCAACTATGGTTGTATTTCAAATGTGAATGAACTCCAAATATGACTTAATAAAGAGTATTTATACAAATATCATAACTGTCAGTGCCCAGTGTCTTATATCAGTGTATATGTTATAAAATGTATTTTATGACTGGATTGGATAAAGTTGTAAATAATTGCCCAATAAAGCAGAATAGGTATCTAACTTCAGTTACCTTTAGGTTCTGACTTAGTGAAAATAAGAGACTGCTTGAAATATCAATTGTTTTGACATTTCTCATATTTTCTAATACTTAGAAAATTGGTTATATCTGAACTGCAAATTATATAATGGAATGAAAAAGTATTTTCTTGTAATTATTCCAGCTGTATTCTAGGAATATAACTTATACTCTCATTAAATACATTTTAATTAGATGACCCTTTTAAAAACATTTAATTTTTTACAGTTGAACCAGCTGATACTTTTATGGGCTTCCTCAGATCATCTTTTTCTCAGGTTAGTAGAATTAAATACATATGAATTAAAATGTTTTTTTTTATTTTACTTCAGAATGTATATAATAACATAACTAAGAAAATATAAAAGTTGAGCCAAAATAATAACAGTTGGAATGTTCAACAAAATACAAAATTTTTACTATGGAGGCTTTTGCCAAAAATTATTCTAATACTTACTTGGAATAGTCAAATAGAATATGTGCATTTTATAAATATGCTATTTACAAGTGAACACTACTCCAGAACTTAGCATTGGATGCATACTTTAATGAGGTAATCTGTGATTATTTGTACAACCAAGATTATAATTTATGTTTAGAAGATCAGCATAGAATTGCTCTTCTGCTAGTAGTCCCATACAAATGAAACTTAGACACTATCTAAACTGGCTTCAACTGAAATGTCCTCACATTTCTCAACAAGACTTATTTTACATTTTTCTATATGTTACAATTCATTTCTTCACTTCTAAAAACTTAAGACATAAAAACATCTTTGGAACACAGAAGTTGTTATGTAAGTTTATAAAAATATATCACTGTTTTAATATGCCCACACAAACTGAGATGCTTCTTAAATAAAATAAAATAAAAATAAAATAAATAAATAACATAAAATAAAATGCCATTTTGCCAGATGGTGGTCAAAAAATTAAGTCTTAGGGACAGACTTCATAAAAATCTAATTTCTAATAAACTAAATCTACTTTTATAAGGTGTCACTCTTTCTTAGAAACAAAAACCCTGCGGTTCTAAAATGTGTACATTTCTAAAATCCTTCTCATGGAGTTCGGAACATTCCTTTACTCTTCCCTTTACTTAGCATATCTCTTTTCAAGCTCTTTAGCATTGCTTCCCCAAGCTTCTCCCCTGCAACACCAAGTATCATTTTCCCAAAGCCCAAAGCTTTTTATTTTCCCAAAGCTATTTATTTATTATAAAAGTGAAGGAACTGTACAACATAACTGGAAATCTTATATCCACTTCAGTTCAAAGAAAAATTGCCATATTCTTTTTTTAACCGCTATACATATATAAAATACAAAGATACAATTGAATGCTCTGTTTTTAACTGCAACACTAAACAAAATAATCATATCTACTAAGAACAATAGGGTTAGAGTGTTAATAAGTAAAACTCCACAACCAAAAACCTGAAGTAAAAATTATTCTACCCCTCTGGTATTGGACTGTCATGGGCAAGATCTTACTTGATTTCTGGTCTTGAAAGCAGGGGGCCTTCCAGGACCCAGGTTTGGGGGAGGGAAGTTATACAAAATCACCCACTGGGGAGGAATTATATTTTAAAAGTAAAAAATCCTATAGGCTATAACTCTTTATCAACTTCAACTGTCACAATAGCGTTTGCATTATTTGAGAGTTCATTGCAAGGTTGGATATATTTAAAACGCAACTTAGTAACAATGACTCAGGGAAGCAAAACGTAATTATATATGTACAGCATACAAGTATTAAATCAAATGTCAGACCTCATAAGCTTTTAGAATTTGGAAGCACATTCTCGCCTTAATTATGCCAGTGTTCTTTGTCACCTGCCATAAACTCCACATACACTGTATGAAATATCCAGGAAAATTTCAAACTCCTTCTAATGGTATGTTTTTTCATTATTACCCAACAGGGACTATATCAAAGGTAACATAGTACTTAAAATGCCACAAAAGGAACCATAAGATGCCTTAACGTATCATGTTACAGCACATATGAATGGTTTTTTTTTCCCCCTTCCAAGTTTGGAAGCAAGACTAGATTGTTCAACCATGATACTCTGTCTAAATATGATAGATAAGTCTTAAAAGGGTTTGGTTGTTTTTTCTTTCTTTTTTTTTTTTTCCCTCTCACAAATGTGTACTATAAACACCTAAGAGATATTTACCCATAGATCTTGGTCTCATTTATATATCATATTTCCATGTTTCTCTGCAGTCCTGGATGTCACAAAGCAGATAGTATTAAAACAAGAAAAGAAAGTGGAATATTCAATTCTAAACCAAGAACTAGCACTTAAGGAGCATAATGTTAATTTGGTAGAAGCCGCTGAGTTAAATTTAAATTGCTGACTTTACTATATATTTCCTTTATGTACCAAGAAGGAATAATTCCACCTACATTAAATATAAACATCTTTTAGCCTTAGATTTCCCCCATTCAAGCGAAGATTTATGAATTCACACAAATAATGCTTTAAAAATAATCTTAAGAGTTGACCTTATTTTCCCTACATAGAGAAGTCTTGCTAATGTTTTTGGCAATGTCTTCTGTGTCTTTCTGGGGTTCCCCCTGCCTTTTTTTTTAGATATTGGAATGTTTTGGCCACAAGGTTAAGAAAAACTTCCCCATTTATCATGACCTGCCACGGACAATAGGCCCCCAGACAACGCAGCCTTCTACCACTTAACAAATTCGGCTCATCTCAGCCATGAAACTTCAAAAGAATTTGGCCACAGGCATAGATTAGCTATCATTTGTTTTGCAGCATAAATATCAATCATTCTGTAACATACTCTAGTATACCGAACATCATTTGTCTAATAGGTATAACTGATAGCTAACCTTTTCAATTTGAATAATAATAATATAGAGATAATCTGGTTTATTAATATATAATTGTAGAGTTTATGTGTAATAATTTTAGTAAAAGCTTCTGTTAAAATCTCTTAGTTTGAACCAAATATGTAAACTCTAAATGATATATTCAATTAATATATAAAAACTCTCTTAATGTTTCCAAAGGTATCACAGTAACTTAAGAAAAACTGAAAAATCCTTTGACTTTAAAAAAATTGATGCAGAGAACATAAATAATAAAATGTTAAAGGCAATTTTAAATTGAATGGCATATATCTGTAGGTTAATCTGAAGATTCATTTACCTATAATGTACATATTTCTGGCACTTTTATATTGGCTTTTATAAAAGTAAACAAAGAGTTATATTTCCAAATCCTGGAAATTTTAAATTCTTGATATCCCATTAAAATGACAACTTTTTTAAAGAGAAAATCCCAGGGTGGTGCCATCAAGTTTTTTATTTTTTAACTGAACTATATATAAGAAGAAAAAATATATTTGTAGCATTATTCATTTTAATGATTTTTTAAAATAATTTTAACAACATTTTAAAACCTAACCTAACATTTAAAACCTAATGTAGTTTTATATTAAATCCATCTTGCAAAGCATTGTTATAAAAAGCTAATAAATCACCTTTCCTTAAGTTTTAATCCTAAAATGAAAATCCTCATTAGCAGAGTTAATAAAACACAGACTGTGACATAATTTACACATTAAAAATAAATTATAAGATTGCTGTCTGAGATTTTCTATCAAATTAAATTAACATTTTGAATTACAGTTTCGCGTGAAACATTTCACACATACAAATATATAAGAAGAAATATTCCTATTAACTGTGCAAGTTCAAGTAAAAACTAAGCAATTTATTTTAAGCCTTTTTGAAATATAGAAGTTGATTCCTTACATGGAAGTAAGAATTTAGTCATGTAATCTCACAATTTTTCTGACCCTAAATATTTATCTGTCATAAGGAATGGAGCACCCTTTGCAGTTTCAAAGTAAAATGGATCTACACAGTGGTTAAACACAAGGGTTAAAGAGTAAAGGAATTATAGATTAGGTCTATCTGTAGTGAAGGTCTCATTCTCGGTAAACCTAATAAATAATTGAAATATACTTACGATTTTTTCCTCTTTGACCTCAATTAAAATGACTTTGTGAGAGCAGGTTCTAAGGACAATTTATCCTGGTTTCCTCAATACACACTTATGAAGTCATCTGGCTTTTGTATTTCTTCAACAGCTGCACTACCTTCAAAATTGGCTTGCACCATTTCCCCAAAGCAAAATGTAAGACTGCCCCCAGACACACACAACCACCTTCCTTCTGCAGGAGGGCTGCGTGCTGCAAAAGTGAGATCCTACGATTTTGAAAATTCTAACAACAGTAATTTTTAAGAACTTGGAGGAAGAAAGAGAAAAATCAAAGGAGAGATTTTAAAAACTGACTTTTCTCTGTTTTCCTTTTCCTCCTTCCCCTCCCTCCTCTTCTCTCTCTCTCCCTTTCTCTCTCTCTCTCTCTCCCTCCCTTCCTCTTCCCAAGTTCTAACACAAAGCATTATAGTTTATTGGTATCTGCTTCTGTCACCATTTTTGATTAAGGAATATTCTTGTAGTTTAGAAAACTTCTGGTGAAAAAACAAACACTCAAAAAGCAAACGAAGGTAGTGCATCATTGTTCAATTAGACAGGATTTCAGAAAATCATAACTGCAATCAAGGAAAGGAGCAGGAAACCGGAGAGTGCTGACTGATGTTCAGTAGACCCTGGAAACCAAACTGGAAAACTTATTGGCTGTGATAATTCATCCTCTCTCTCTTCAAACAGGTTCCCTAAACAATCTAACTCTGGCAGTAAATCAGTGGTCACAGACACTTAGAATTAGAGAATATTTTCTCCTCCTGAATTGTGTTTTTCTCACAAGAATAATAAAACAGTACTAACAGAGCAAAACTTTCCTCAGTTGTCTTGAATAAAAGAAATCTTTTAGATACTGAAGTTATTCTGACAATTTACTACATCTTAGCCTCTTGATGCAGCAAAACAGCAATTCACACTCTTTCTTCATGAGATTCAAAGAGACAAACCTATATTCAAATAATCTAAACCAAAGCATATCAAAGGCTTCTACATCAAGGTTCTAAATCAAAGTCCCACTCAATGGCACAATCAACTGAAGGTAAAACCAACTAGAAAGTTAAGATTTTTTAAAGAAGTTAAACTTGATTTTACTATTAGAATTTTAGGGGAAAAATCCCATAAGAAGAGGGAAACATTTGTTCTCTTAAAAAAATGTAAACACTTATCTTTGAGAAGAATGCATTTGAAATCTAAAGAAAAACCCAAATTTAGCAAAAACTTTCAAAACAAAAAGTATCCAGAAAAGAAAGTTTTTCATTTAAAGAGATGGCATTATGTTTTTTAAAATCCTACAGCATGCAGCTATCAGGGAAAACTCCTTGAAATACACTATTAGTATTTTTTAATGAAATGTAATCTACTTACTATCAATTACTGTTTCACCTGCAGTTCTCCTAGCATTAACATAATGTTATTACATTTTATGAAGGAAAAACAAAATGCTCTTAACATCTTAGCGTGGGCGCATTGGACATTTTCTCTATAGCGACCCACTTCCTCCATTTTATGTATATATTTCTTCTATTATCCTTGGGCTAAAACTGAGAAAAATCCAAACAAATTATTTTAATTAACATTCTTCTCTGAGAAAGAACTGCTGATATTTAAATGTATGACTTACCATACCATATAATAGTCATTATAATGTCTCAATCAAAAGTTAAATACAACTTACCTCATTTCAAGTCCAAAAACCTGAAACTAATTCCAGTTTTATTTGGAAGTAAGTTTTGTGTGTGCATGAGTGTGTGTGTGTGTGTGTGTGTGTGTGTGAAGTTCAACAGCCAATAAATTTCACTCTCCAGTATGAGTAGAATGAAACCTGGTTCGAGGATTACACAATACTCTGAAAGGTTTATAGTCTCTAACCAACATCCAGGTAGCCTTAAAAACACCTTGCTCTGGCATGAATCTTCTGGCTCCAGAAGCAGTGTAGCTATTTAGGTTAACTGGGAGGACACCTGGAGAGTAAACACTCTTGGTTCCAGCCAATGGCTTTCCACGCCCTTCTGTTTATAGTAAGATGACTTGCCACCAGAGGTCACCCCCATCAACAGCACCTGTCTTTCAGTGGGCATACAGGAAACAGATCGCCTTTACCCTGACTTCTAGGCTACTAACCTGCTGTCCTCACAACGCACTGGTATAGTTACTTGAAGAGTTAAATCCCTGCATTAAATTTTCTAAAATCAAATGTTACTTTAATTTCTTTTAAAGCAAAACATTTCTGTAGAAGAAATACGTCTTGGCAAGTGAAGGACTGGTACTCACTTAAGCAAGGATTACATGAGGATTGTTATTCAATGTCCAAACTAGCATTTTGGTTTTTGTTCCTTTCAGGGTTTTTATTTTATTTCACTTGTTTTGGTTGGGGAAGAAGTCCTGTAAAATTTTACTTTCATTATTACATTTCTGCATTAAGTACAACATTTTCTTCTTCCCTTGAGCACACAGATATGTTTGCTGACAAAGTGGGAAGTTAATTGCAGGCATTTTTATTTAATTCTTTTTTTTTTTTTTTTTTTGTATTTTTATTTGAGGTAGAGGACGGGATGATCACAACTATAAATTTTTGCACAGAGGTCATCATTTCATGTAAAATGTTTTCTAAAACAAAGCCTTTTATGTTTACCAAGGAAGAAAAGAAGTATGTTGAATTCTAATGAAAACAAAGAGCTAAATACAAGAGATAAGGATAACGCAGATTAAGCCCCTTCTCTGGCACTGAAGTTTCCCTTCTTTCTAATTTATTAAAAAAAAAACAAAAAAGTTTCCTTTAGAGAAAACGATATTATGAAACTTTCATCCCTTCGCCGTTTAAAAACATGCCTGTGGATCTCCAAAAACTAAGCTCATTGGCTAAGTCCCTCCTACAATATTTCAATTCAGCCTTTACAGGCATTATGGGAATTACTGCCTCCAATTTAGTCTATATAATTCTGGGATGATTTCTTCCACTTTTCCTGATCTTTATACAGTGTGACTCTAAATACCAGTGAGGCCAACCTTTCAAAATAAAGACCGATAGCCAAGGGGTAAAGAGCTCAATGGGGCTGACTGGTGGTTTGGGAACTGAGAAGCCACCCCCTGCTTCGGGCCTGCGAGGAGCTCCAGAAAGCCCGGTGCTCTCGGCACCTGAAGAGGGCGCTGTCTTCCCGTGGGGCTGGCTGCTGGCAGCCGTCCCTGAGGCTGGGAAACTGGGTAACTGTAAACCAACTGAACCATTCACCTGCAGCCCCCGTTCAGGCCAGGTCTGGATGCCGCTGCAATTCTTTCTGGACAGAGAGCTGCCTGGCTCTGTCAGAGTTAATAAAATGTGCTGATCAATTATTTTAGAGACCTCGTTTAGGCAGATCCAGTGCTTTGTTGCAAGCATGGCTAGATCACTAGTGACAGCTGTGCAGCCAAAGCTTAAGTAGTTAGAGCTTCATAGGGACTATGGTAGACATTAGAGTTTTTAATTTCAACAGAATAGGCTTCTGAAATGACTACTTCCTTTAAGGAGTGGAAGTCGTTCGGTATTTCCTAAATGCGGAATAGCTCAAGAAACAGTCATTGAAGAAAAATGTATGTCAATTCCTGCTCCATTAGAGACCCAGAGAACTGTACCTATACCTCTGAGAAGCACAAAATAAGTTCTTCATGAATTAAAGAAGGCTGGCTAGATGGTAATCTTCTTCCCCAGTCTGGGCATGGGGGCCCATGAGGAAGAGGGTCAGTGAGCAACATGGGATGAAAACTTTATGAATAAGGCAACTATGAACATGAAAACAAATGTCATTTGTAATTACAACCCTTTGAGAGAACAAATAACTACAATCTTTCTGATGAAAAATATAATCTTTAACTCAGCTTATATTATTAGGTCATCAAAGTGTTCCTAATTGGTGTACCATTACTTTACATTGTTTAAAGCAGAAAATTACATTATTGATTTTTTTTTAAGATTATTTATTTATTTATTTGACAGACAGAGATCACAAGTAGGTAGAGAGGCAGGCAGAGAGAGAGGAAGGAAAGCAGGCTCCCTGCTGAGCAGGGATGTGGGCCAAAGGCAGAGGCTTTAACCCACTGAGCCACCCAGGCGCCCATATTATTGATTTTTTTTTAACAATATTTACTAACTGCTCTTGCAGTCCCAATGTACTGCTACCAACTAATTACATGAACTGGAACAAACAGATAAACCGTTCTTCCTTTTTTTAAGATTTATTCGTTAGAGAGAGAGAGCGTGCATGCACACAGGGGATGGGGAGAGGCAGAAGGAGAGGATGAGAATTTCAGGCAGATTTCCTGCTGAACATTAAAGCCTGATGAACGGCTCAATCCAAGGTCCCCGAGATCATGACCCGAGCCAAAATCAAGAGTCAGATGCTCCATGGACTGAGCCCCCTAGGGGCCCCAATAAACTTCGAAGTATCCCTTTTTCCTCCTATGAAACAAAAGTTTCCGTCTTAGAGTGTCAATAGTACAGTATTTATTTTTTCAATGCAAACCACATATTTTTGAGGTGTTATCTATCAAATATACTTCATTTAACAATAATTGTTTCCATTACCCACACTTAAAATCAAGCAGATAGCTGTCAATCAATGCTAATTATTATGAAGTATCCTGTAGGTACTACTGAGTTAATAAAATAACTAAAATCAAAGGAACTACATATCTTTAAAAGCCAGGAGAGCTGTATTATGGGTAGAAGCTTGGTTTCCCTTTTATTTTAAAATGTTGAAAATAACACTTTGACTTCCAAAAACTACCTGTCAGTGACTTAAGTGAGGTCAGTGAGGACCTGCCCCACATGCTGACACAAGAATGAAGCTATTATGAACTGCTGACAGTTGACACATCCCAGCAGTGTCTTACAGAGTTCTGCAGCTGCACTAGTTGTTAAATGCATGAATATCCTTCAAAATAACACGTGAACTGAGATGAGTTTAGTCAATCATAACAACTCAAAGGTTTAGTGTAAATCACATAATTTTTTAAAAGATTTATTTATTTACCAGAGAGAGAGAAATTGGGGAAGGAAGGGGAAAGGACAGAAGAGGAGGGGCAAGAGAGAATCTCCAGCAGACTCCCTGCCCAGGGCATAGCGGAAGCAGGGCTCAATCCGCTGACCCTGAGATCATGACCTGAGCTGAAATCAAGAACTAGATGCTCAGTCTACTGAGCCAGCCAGGTGCCCCTCACATATTTTTTTAAATCAAGAAAATAAATCAGGGACTACAGTTTTACAAGTATGTCCTTCACATTGGCCCTGCTGACTCTCCATAAAGTCTGAGCACAAGGTCGGTGCTTTGGGTCTCCCCAGTCGTCCTTTCTTCTCCACCCCATAACATCATTTTTTGTACGTTGTCTAGTAATCTGTCAAGCATCCACCTTCTCCAAAGCTATAAAATACCTCGAGGTTCTTTTATAGCGTTTCTTGCCACTCTTCATTAATGTCTGATTCAATGTTAAGACAGCTTTGTAAGCAGAGCAAAGGAATGATATTAAAAATCAAGAGATAAAATGGCACCAACGTGGGAGACCAAAAGAACACCAAAAGTACAATCACCTAATTCTGACAACAGCCCAAAAATCATTGAGAAGGGAAAGAAAAACAGTTTAAAATGTCTCTAGGTACAATAAACTCCCAAATTGTTAGTTTGGAAAAGCCATATGGAATCAAAACTAAACAGCCACCACAAACTATAACCACCTCCTTAGCTAAGTTACTGATGTGGTATTTATATTAGAATACAAAATTCAATACCTAAGAACCTATTTTAAAGTAAACATTTAGCGAACTATGTCCATGCCATGGTAGAATGCCATATAGTAATCAATGCGGTAATTATATTTGCCATTTGATTAATCTCCCTTCTTTTTCTCGTAAGGCTGTCAAACTCAAGTATATTTGGGAGCCAAGTGGGTAATTTGAAGGAGTGAAGGTGGTGAAGAGTAAGTGGGGCTATTGGCAAAATGCTTGATTTTCCCTGAACCACTCAAATTCTGTACTTCTTTCCTAGAAAATTCATGTATTTTCAAGTCTTAAATGCCATCCGTATGCTGTAGATTCCTAAATTTTCATCACCTCCTGAGATCCATCATCTGAGTTTCAAACTCTCACATTCTTCTAATTTATATCTCTATATAAATGTCTCACAGCCATATCAAACTTTAATATGTCCAGTGCTAGGCTCTTTACTACTCCAACAATCCTATCTTTACTGTCCAATATTTTCCACATAAGTAAAGCCAGAAACTAGAGTCACTGGGTCTTCCTTTTCCTCAAACTCTGTATCTAAATTAAACTATGCAGTAGAATTAGACCAACCTGAAGAATTAACCTCAACATTGGCCCCCAGAGTACTAGCCCAAATCAGCTGAACAAATCTCATAAACCATTAAAGTTAGCCTTCAGAAAGCCAGCTGACTTTATTCTTAAGCTTCTGTATTGACCTTTCCATCCAGTCTTCACGTATCAGTGAGCCCCACGAGAGGAACGTTCGGGCAATTCTGAACATCCTCAACAACCCTGGCCGGTGATTTGAGCCTGGGCTGAAAACTACCAGGTTTGAGGTGGTATTACTGATCACTTCAAGTAAAATCAGGAATAGATTTCATACCACCTTTTCTAACTAGAGACAGGGATTACTGTCCACAGGCACACATAAATAATGAGTCAGTTACTCCTCCATAAAACTTTCCTGAGTGACCAAGGGTCGCTTCATTTTGGAAGGAGTTCCACATTTGGCAAGTGTATGATCTACAGTCTTTAAATACTTGAAAGTCTCTTACAACATCTCTAACATAAAAATCTTCTAAAAAACAAGTACAGTTCTAAGATACACATAAAGCGCTCAGAAAGAAAGGGGTTTTTAGAGCATTTAGGGCCCCACAAGCAGATCACCACCAGCTAGAGAGGTACATGAGGATGGTGCCTCCAATGTGGCTTCGAGGTCAGTTAGTAGGCCTTAAGATTCCCAGTTCAGCTCCAGTAACTAAGTCTACTCTTGGGGATGAGTCAGTTCAATCTGTGTGTGTCCACACCACTAACTAGTGGCATTTATTCGTCATGTGGAATGAATAATAGTCACGGAAATGATGGGGAAGACATCTAAATGTGTTCATATGATTTTTGCTGAGAGGCAGAGGAGTTAAGCCAACTTCTGCTATTGTCAATAGACTCCTTTGTCAGGTAAGGGGAAATGGTGCTCAGATCATGGCAGAGCTGTCTAGCAGGAGATACTAGAGCTAAAAGTCACTTAAATTTAAGGTGCTTCTAACAGTGGGAGAACTGCACTAGGACAGTTTGCTTCAAGAAGAACGTTCCAAGGGACGCCTGGGTGACTCAGTCGGTTAAGCTACTGCCTTCAGTTCAGGTCATGATCCCAGGGTCCTGGGATCGAGTCCCACATCGGGCTCCTCAGTGGGGAGCCTGCTTCTCTCTCTGCCTCTGCCTGCTTGTGCACTGTCTCTAACAAATAAATAAATAAATAAAATATTTTTTAAAAAAAAGAAGAAGAAGAAGAAGAAGGTTCCAAGAATGGCTAGGAAAGACCAAAAACATCATTGTTTACTGGATCAATGCAGCTCCCAGATCTCAAGTTTTCTATCCACGCATTCAGTCATTGCCTTTTCCCTATCACCACAAAATCATGTCATATTCTAGTAGCTACCACTTCAACTTCTTCTAATCATCCCCTTATTATACACACCTTCATCCATAAAGGTCAAGTGCAAGAGGACCACAGCTCTTTTTATAAAACTTATTTGGACTATCAAGGGAGATATCAGTATCTGGGAAGAATCAGCAAGCAGTTTATTAATCAAATGATCAATATCATTATGATTTAGAACAATTCAATCTAACAAGAAACTTTACGTGGCTGAACCAATATAAGTTTGAATCTTCTCTTCCCCCTTTTGGCCAAGCTGACAGCCAGAGGGCATACCAAACAGGATGATGAGGGGAACTAAACTCATCACATCTAGGAATGGTCAGGATGATATCCCAAATCTTCAAAATATAAAGTATGGTATAACCTCTCACCCCTTCCATCCTTCTCATAACTCAGGAAGTGGTAAAAAAAATGACTTGAAACTGGGGCCAGCTGGATTCAGTAACCAAGTTGTTTTACTAATGTATGTGAACCAGAGGAGTTCAGAGAGGCAGAGTTATAAATCTTTTGAGTTGATTTTAAGGAGACTGTTTCAATGGTCAGCCATGTAAAATGCTTCTGGACGACAGGGAGCACAGAAGGGCCACTGAAATTGCTTATCTGCCCTGGCTTCTGTGACAGAAGCTGAACCACAGTCAGACTTATATAGATTAATTTCATGGACCACAATGGTGTGACTGGCGTTGGTTAACTGGAATAGACCAGCAAAACCATAACTTGGAAAACTGTCAACATTAGTGAGGTCCCGTCGACATCCCAAGAGGTGACCCAATGCAGTCAATTTTTCTGGAATGGCATGAATAAACCACTGGAAAATATGTCCCCCCTTCACTGAGACAAAGAGGTCAACTGTTAGCATGAGTCATCAGGTTTCCAAGCCAGTCCCTCCTCTTGGAAACAAAGTGCCTCACCTCCTGCTGCTCAGTCTTGGACTGTGGGTCTGCTGCATGTCCAGTTCAGTAATGAATCCAGGTAGTAATGGCAGAAGTCTGGGTGTACACTGAACCAGGAGCTTGAATCCAGTTGGTTCTTATCAGAGAACAGGCCCTTACCATAAAAGGCTTCATGAATGACCCTGACAGCTTAACCATTTCCATAGCTTGTGCCCCCACAGGGACACTTTTTTTTTTTAAAGATTTTATTTATTTATTTGACAGAGAGAGAGACAGTGAAAGCAGGAACACAAGCAGGGGAAGTGGGGGAGGGAGAAGCAGGATTCCTGCTGAGCAGGGAGCCTGATGCGGGGCTCGATCCCAGGACCCTGGGATCCTGACGTGAGCTGAAGACAGATGCCCAATGACTGAACCACCCAGGTGCCCCCAGAGGGACAATTTTAATCTGCCAGTTGGTAGTTTTTCAAGTGGCAAACCAAACAAATACATCATGGCAGACAGTAAATATGTAACAAGATTCATCAGAGGGAGTACTGACCAGCCCCGTATGGACTACCTCAAATGCTTCACAGACAATATGCAGAGACAATAGGCATTTTCTGCACAGCTGTTGCTGAGCCTGAAAAGTCACAGCAGCCCCTCTTCACTGAATTAGGCTTCAATTTAACCAATCCATCAATGAGCAGGGCCCAGGCATTTAAAAAAACCTCCTGTGAGTCAGGAGATAAAGATTCCCTAAGGGAAGAGCTGACACTTTTTCATGTGAAGTTAAGATGCTGCTGGTGTCAGGCTGCTTGCATTCCTGACCATGTTATTTCCATTTGGCCACTGAGGCTTGTCAGGCCCTTCCTACCCCATTACTCTCTGTATATGAACTGATAAACTTCAAAGTATAAATATCAGACTGAAGAGTCACATGGGCCAAGCACTCAGTTTGACTCAAAAGGATACCTAGCATCCATATCAGGGATGTGGCGGGACCAGAAATGGTACCACCCTATGAAGGTTGTTTCCTTTTGCCAGGTGCTCCAAAGAGCAAAGTCATAGAGACCTGAAGCTCAAAAGGGGTCATTAGGGTTGTGAGGCCCCAAACATCCTAGTGCCTCTGCACATGCAGCTCTTCAAGATCAGAAGAATTCCCTGTGGATTTTGTAAGCATTCACAGTATAATAAGGAATTCAGTAACAGAACCCACAACTAGAAGACACTGGAGTGGCCAATGGGATCTACCACCAAAGTCTATTAGTTTCCTTCCTCTATTGCAAACCCTCCTTAAGCCACATTAGCTGAATTCAGGTATCCCTTTTCTCCATGGATGGGTAAGTTGGTAAATTGAGCACCTGTATCTAACATGTCCATAAAAGTTTATGTTCCACCCTTCCCCATAGTTTCCTAGCATGTTACATATTTTTTAAACAACATTTGTATGGGTAACAATCGGGTCCTCTAGGATAGAGAACTCAGCCTCATCACTGTCTTTTTAATTCAAGAAGCTGAAGTTGGGGTAGAGGAGTAGGGAAAGATCTAGGGTCATAGAAAAGAATAACCCCATGTTAGTAAATGAGGTACATTTAATTTCATTTTTGATTGGCGGCAAGCTCAGGACTCAATCAAATGAACATTTAATGTGTTCAGTTCATGCACTGATCTGTATTAAGCAGCAAGATCACCATCACTGACATTATCTATTTTAGTTTGAGAATCCCTAGACTTAGCAGCCATAACCTGTGGCTCTGGCATTTGCTCCCTTTGGTAGACTCAGACTTGATTTGCATAGGAGAAATTGTTTTAGAGTCTCCTTTCATTGAAGGCATTTACCACCCTACGGTAACACCTCTAAAGTGCTATCCCTGTTTTGACATAAGAATGATGAGACTTTTCCAAGGCAAAGGTGATGACTGGAACAATATGTCTAAATTGCTTTGGGTAGTTTATTTTCCAATAGATCATTTTCATCAGCACTCCAGGACAACAAGAGCCCTAGTACTAGTCAATACACATCCCTGATACCCACAGGGGCTTTTGTTTCTGGGAAATCTCCACAAAGGGGACAAATTTCCCCTAAGAAACTAAATATGCTAACTTCTATATTTCAGCTCCTCAAAGAAAAAGGAAAAAGAATAGCTGACATCAAGTGAGAGAGTAACCCAACAGTAGAGAAAACAGAAAACTATGATTCCAATATAAGAATCCAAGACATTTATGTAAGAACAACTGTCCTTCCACAAACTCTGACTACCTCTTAGGGTTTCAGTTCATTAACAAATTGCACAATGATAACCTTGGGCATCAGGAAGATTCAAAAATGTTCAGCCAGGAGATTTTCACAGCAAGAGCCCAGGACTAGGTGTCAGAGGCTGGAGATCTCATCTCACCTACTGGCAAGGTAACCTTGGGCAAGTCATCCTCCTTAACCCAAAGTGTCTATATTTGTCAAACAAAAAACCCAAAGTCTTAGGTATCTCAACTGGTTGCCTTTCTATAACGTGCTTTGTAAACTATACAATTCTCTAAATCTAAGGTCAGACAATTCTTCTCCATGACACTATATTCCAGCTACCATGGATTTCTCTCCAGTTTCTTGAAAACCAAAAAGATCCTTTCTCCTACCAAGGCCTCTCATTCACATTTCCAGTGCCTAGAAAGCTCTCCCCCCATTCTCTAAGGATTGGCTGCCTCTCACCCTTCAGATCTCAGCTTACACTTCACTCTCTCAGAGACTTTTCTCCACCACTCACTCTAAAGCAATTTTGCCCTGTCCTTTCTTGTAGTGCTCACATTTTCCTTCTTACCACTAATCACAATTGGCACTTCAAATGCGTAAAAACTAAGATATCTGAAAAAAAAAAAAAAAAAAGAAAATGGATGACTTCTTTCTGCTGTTTCATTTAGAAGTACGCCTCTACAGATGCATTTTCCAGCCTACCAAAAAAAAAAAAAAAAAAAAGACAGTGTTTTTTAGAGTCACCTACACATGTTCTTCTTTGATCCTGTGAGACAGTTAATATTTCAATTGCACAGAGAAAAATAATTGAAAATTCAGATATTTAACAGCTTTCTCGTAGCCACCATAATAATACTCAAATTCAAATTCAGGTCCTTTGATACAAGTCCAGTACCCTCCAGTGCACTAAGCTACTTCTACTTTCAAGAGAAGGCTCTGATCAAAGGATTAAGTACAAACATTTTGGTTTCTTACTATCAAATTAGTTTCAGACGAGCGACTTTTTGCTGTGTTAAAGCAAGAACTTCAATAAAATTACCAGTAAATCAACAGAAGCTATGAAGTTATCAGTGGGGTTCACCTCAAGGTTTGTTTTACCTTTAACATCTGCTTTAATTCAAACCATATTGAGAGGAAAATATCATGTAGTAGCAAGACCCAGTAATACTTCTGGTAAACTGGGCCTAATGTTATATATGTAAAATATATATAATTATATATGTCTATATACAAACACATGTCCATGTAATTATTGGTTCTAATATAAAAAACATGACAAGTATAAATTATATGAATATGACATACACACATTATTGTTCCCCAAATAACAATAAGCTGGTATGAAATCTGTGGCCCAGGCAAAATTATCAGAAAGACCCCTTTACTCTTGCCTTCATTATAAAACAAACAACCCCAGTGATAAAGAGCCCCATTTTGGGGCACCTGGGTGGCTCAGTAGGTTAAAGCCTCTGCCTTCGGCTCAGGTCATGATCCCAGAGTTCTGGGATCCAGCCCATCAGGCCCCACATCGGGCTCTCTGCTCTGCAGGGAGCCTGCGTTTCTGCGTCTCTCTCTGCCTGCCTCTCTGCGGACTTGTGATCTCTGCCTGTCAAATAAATAAATTAAATCTTTAAAAAAAAAAAAAAAGCACCATTTTGAGTGAATGCATTCTTAGAGAAATAAGTGTTAATGAGAAAACAGCTGATTCTGCATAACCGGGTTCCATGCCTTTGAAAACAACTCAAAACAGTTTAGATTTTTTGGCATGACATGGACAGGGAGGGTACCTGGATTTATGTCAACTTCTGAAATGTATGGGCTAAGACATGGTGAGAGACATTTTAAAAAGTTTTCTGAATGATTTCTTCAGTTCAACAATTATCTTAGAGTTACATCAGGTACTATCATTTAATCAGGATGGAAAGAAGTTACTTCTATAAAATTCATTTTCCTATTTTAAAATTCAAATATTTCTGCAAAATAGATTTTTTGAAAATACTAAAGTCCTCCCTTTTCTTCAGTAGGAAATGAAAATGGTAGAAAAACATAAATAAATATAGAACTAGTTCATTTTTTCTGCTCTTCCATATAGGAAATAAACAAAGTAGGATTACCTCCACTCAGAAAGGCTCAGTTTAGCCCAAAGATAAAAAATGAGAAGTAAGACTACTTAAAAGCTACTGAACAGGAACATTATGGGGGCACCTGAGTGGCTCAGTTAGTTAAGCATCTGCCTTTGGCTCAGGTTAAGATCCCAGGGTTCTAGGATTGAGGACTCCCTCTTCCTACCCCTATGAGGCTCCCTGCTCTTCTCCCTCTTCTGTTCCCCCTGCTTGTGCACACTCTTTCTAACAAATAAATAAAATCTTCTAAAAAGTGGGGCATTACCTGTAATTATAAATATACAGGATAAAAATTAACTGTGTAAAAAAATCTTACTTTCAAGATAATTATTCTTAACCAAGTTGATCACAAATTATAAATGAAAATAACAGTTTCACCTCAATTCATGGTTTTAAAAAAATGACAATTTGAGTGACAGAGAAATTGCCTGAGTCTAACTGAATGTTTGGAATTAATTTCTCCAAAACTACTCCACTATACATTAGTTCTAAGAATAGATATTTAAGGTGGTTACTATCTAGGTATTTACTATATTCTTATACATTTTTCTATTAGTTACTATGATGCTATAATACGATAGCAGCTCTTATGTTTTAAAAAAAATTCACTGCATTAACTGATGTTCATCACTCTCTTTTTAAAAAAATTTTTAAAACTTTTTATTTAAATCCTAGTTAGTTACCATACAGTGTAATATTGCTTTCAGGAGTAGAATTTAGTGATTCACCTCTTACATACAATACTCAATGCTCTTCACAAGTGCCCTCCTTAATCCCCATCATCCATTATCCCAACCCCTCCCTTCCCCTCTAGCCATCATCACTCTTCTGGATTATGCTCTGACAATTCGAATGCTAATGGATAGTAGACTAGTCTTCAGTAAACTCATTCTCAAAACTCTTTCATATTCATTACACCATTTGGTCTTCATAATGTCAAAATAGTTGACTTTGTAACAATAGCCACCACTTCTGAACCTGAAACTGAGCAGCTACCACTCTGACCTCAGCAACAGTCAACTCCTACTATCTTCTGTACAACTTGCAGGGCAACAGCCATGAACAGTAAATAATAAACTCAGAAATAAAAACATTTTAGGAAAACTTCTATATGGTCAAACACTGATTTCCCTAACATCACCATCACCACCATCAAAATATATATCCACACAACTTGAGTCAAACTTTTAATAATATGCATGTATAATTCCATTCCATTCCATGTATTATTCCATATTCCATTCCAATAATACCCATTTATCATTCCTTTTGAGTAAAAACTGCAAATAGGTGGTATGATTCTTAGCTTTAAGGTTGACAATATGTTATCAACTGAATGTTTGCAAATTCACATGCTGAAGCCCTAATCTCCAATGTGATGGGGTCTTTGGGAGGTTAGTAGGGTTAAATGAAATCATAAGGGTTAATAGGGGATTCATGCCCTTACAAAAGCAGAGACCAGCAAGTTTGCAGTCTATTCCTCCACCATGGGAGGACATAGGGAGAAGGTAGCTATCTACAAGCCAGGAAGAGAGCTCTCACCGGCAACCAACAATGCTGGCACCTTGATCCTGGACTTCCTACCCTATATAAGACTGTGAGATATAAATTATTGTTGTTTAAGCCACCTGGTCTATAATATTTTTGTTATGGCAACTCCAGCTAAGACAAAATGAAACTAGATAATGTAATCATACTGATGATTATTTTACTAATAATGGCATGCCATTCGTTTATTTTTTATTTACTTATTTCTTTGGTTTTTACATTCAGGAACCTGGATTCTTATAATACATAATATATACAATTCAATATAAGAAGCTTAATCTTTGAGCTTAAATAATGACACAAAGCAATTTAGAGACCTTACCAAATTACTTATATAGTAATCACTGAAGAAAAACCATCATAAGTAAGTTTACTATTGGGTTCATTGCCAGGAAACAGTAATCATTAAAGAAGATTTTCTTAAAATGATCTGCCTGAACGTCTATTAGGCTGTCTGTGGATTCAAAAATAGATTTGGTATTCTACTCTCCAAAAGCTACAGCCATAGTCTTAATGAGAAACTGGCCATATGCT
The DNA here is from genome assembly GCF_030435805.1 of Mustela lutreola. Classification (NCBI taxonomy): domain Eukaryota; kingdom Metazoa; phylum Chordata; class Mammalia; order Carnivora; family Mustelidae; genus Mustela; species Mustela lutreola. The sequence goes on from NC_081295.1 coordinate 68,059,418, forward strand.
GGGGAAAATCTAGGTTCTACAGACAGCCCCTGTTTCTGTGATTTCCCATAAGTTTCCATGTGGAAACAAAACAAAACAAAAACTACATTAACCTTTCTTCAATGATCTGGGTAATATCTTCGTACAGAAGCTGAATGCCTCATAAATAGAAAAAAATTTTTTCTCACATTTTTTTACTCTTGGTACATCTTTTAATAAACTGAAGAACTCTAGGTCCTTTCTTTCCTGGAAGCTACTCATTTACTATCAAGTATTCTTGTTCCAGAAGCCCTACCAGAAATGAGTCTAAAAATCTTATTTTTTAGACTTATAAAAGATTTGACAGAATCCTTATTAAAAGATTTGAAAAGAAGCAGTATACGGTGGTGAGAATGAATGCATGCTTTGAAATCAGGAAGTAGAGACTCTCTGTCCCGTCACTGCTTTCACCAATCATGTGAGATTCTTCATTAGAAAAACTGAGATAAAATAACAGTACTTGAGTCATTCTGCTGAATAAATATGGTGATAAGCCTGACACATATAGTACAGAATAAACACTTAGGAAAGATTAGTTTGTCTTTATCTTCTTCCTCTATTATGACTATTACCAATGCTATGACTTTTTAATCCACCACTACTACTATTACCTGTAACAATAACAATTGTTATTATTACTGATGGAACGTTTAGTCCTGTAGTTAACATTACAACTTAGCCTCTGGAACTTTATATAAAGTTCATTCAAAAATTCAGGTGATATTTTGTTACCGGAGCAGTAACCAAGGATTTACAAAGCATATGTAACTATACCTTTAATATTGTCGGTATCATAAAGTTATGATGGCTGCAATTTTCCTTAAAATACTGTAACATACAGAAAATAGTATTGTGTGTGGGTTGCTTAGATTAAGCTATGATTTATGTGTTGTAAGTACTCTATGAAAAAAATGTAACAGAGGGGTGACTTTCTCATCAGGAAACCTACATTCTGAAGCTATTAAGTCTCCTGGTATCTATATTCATCAACAACTAACATTCTGAAAATGAGAATATTTAATGTGAGAAATGGGTTTTCACTGATGGAACATTAGCCTCTTGACTAGGACTGTGAATGTGAACAATGAGCTCACACAGATGAGAATAAAACAAATCAAGGTAAGTGTTCACTAAAATATTTTAGCAACAACTCCCGTCCTCTTGTATAAATTGAGTAAAAGAATCAGAGACACCTGCAGCCTTCACTTTTCAGATGTCTTTGGCTTAACTCTTTGAGCAATCCTAAACTAAATCATGAACCACAGAAGACTCTGATTGCCTGATCCTAGCCAATAAGGTGAGAGAATCCTGATTTAGGAATTTTGACATTTGTAACAGCTGAAGCTTCCATGCAAGATAGTGGTCACAACACCAAAAAACCAAAAACAAACAAACAAAAAACCAAAACAACAACAATAAAAAAACAGAGAGCTAGAACTTCTCTGAGCCTACAGAACAAGCTACAGGAGTGTGTGAGTGTGTGAGTGTGTGTGTGTGTGTGTGTGTGTGTGTTTCCTAAGAAACATTCAATACCTTTTTTTAAAGATTTTATTTATTTATTTGAGAGAGAGAGACTGAGAGACAGCATGAGAGGGGAAAAGGTCAGAGTGAGAAGCAGACTCCCCATGGAGCCGGGAGCCTGATGCAGGACTCAATCCCTGGACTCTGGGATCATGACCTGAGCCAAAGGCAATTACTTAACCAACTGAGCCACCCAGGCACCCCATTCAATACATTTTTATATAGAAGATAGAATCTGGCTGAGACTTCATTCATTTTTTTACCCAGGAGCAAGGTTTGGAAGGAAGGGTGGATAACCTTCACTCATTTCAACATTAACTACGTAACAGAAGTGAAGAATTATAATTTCATAATGTACATCACATGGGAGGGCAGGCATAGTCACACATCAGTACTCTTCCTTGGCAACATATTAGAAATAGAAACCTGATTAACAAATATTTGAGAAATTTTATGTAAACTTGAAATAGAGGAATGACTCAATAATAATAATAATAACAACAACAACAACAACAATATTCAGGAAAATCTCTCCATTGTTACAGAAACAAGCATTCTCAGTATAACATATGGTCATGATTTTTTTAATCCATGTGGAATTTATTCAGAGTAGAGAAAATACTACCAACAGTGAGGTTGGTATTATAATACATGCTTGCTTTAACTGGTAATAAACTATGAACTTACTATCATTTGAACTTGTACATGCATGTCTCAAATATCTTTAGTGTTGGGACAGCAAGATTATCAACTTTCCACAATTACCAACCATGATATTTTATGCTAAGACATGTGGAGCTTTGTTAGCAGTATTAAATTTGTTGGTTTAGCTATGGGTGATTGATTTCCCAACTTTCATTCTGTCCTATAAGATTCTTCCTTTTATTAAACATGGATTCAACTTTTTCTATCTTTCTTTCTCCTTTCAGTGCAGCTGCAATTCTGGTCCCATGATCATGTTTTGTAAATTAAGTCAACTAGTTATGTTCATTAATTATAGGTCTCTAAATGTTTTATTTTCCATTTATTTTCATTTCTGTTTATTGATGAAACAATATTAAAATTTTAAAAGAAAAAATATTCCCACTATTCCCTCAGGAGAATGATTGATGTTATACAATGTTTTTCTATTTTAAAAAATCTTCCAATTATCTATGCTATGTTACTTTCATATGTATATATGACATTTTAAACCATTCAACAAAAGATGCAAAGTAAATACTACAAATTATAATATACATGAACATACTGCATAGTTTCCTTCATTTAATATTATATTATTTTAAATATTTTTATGTTGTTTCATTCCTACCTTTTTACAGGTAGGAATTACAGACTTAGAATAAGTAAAAATTCTCAATACAAACTTCCTTTCAAATAAGAGATGATGGGTCATTCCCATGGCAGCCATTGGATTGTGAGATTATTTTGTTTTAATTTTAGCCAAATTAGAACACATTTCATACACAAAGCAATGTTTTGAGTACATAAACTATTGAAACTATAGAGCTAATTGCAATTATTTTTAGCAATAAAAATGTAGATACAAATCAAATGTACATTTAGAAAGTATTTGGCTTTGGGTGAGAATGCTGTGTCAGTGAAGATTTGTCACTTTTTATCAAATGTGTCACTGTGATGTGGATAATGGGGGAGGCTGTGCATGTGTAAGGACAGGAAGAATATGAGAACTTTCTCTATATGCCCCTCAGTTGGGCTGTGAACCTACTCTAAAAAATAAACTACAGAGACTCTAAAAAAAATTAAGTTTATTAATTAAAAAAAATATTTGGCATCCTTTAAAAAGATTAAACTGTAAGGTTTCTGAGATTAAAAAAACTTAGACCTATAGTTCAGGAACAAATACTGAGTAATAAAGTACAGATTCGATAAACACTATTTTCTCTTCTCTTATATCTGTCTTTCATATAGCATTAAGTCTTGCCATTTCTTACATTAAATTCTTCCTCATGATTGGTCTAAAGAATAATCTAAGATGGGTGAGGGTACTAGGCAGAAGGTATAAATAGAAAAATTTGGTTTTCTATTGTTAACTATTAAAGATGGATGATGGGCATAAGAATTGATTAGGATCCTTTCTCTACTTTTGTATATGTTTGAAATTTTCCATAAAAATATTATTCAAGAAAAATATTTCAGGGCACCTGGATGGCTCAGTGGGTTAAGTCTCTGCCTTCAGCTCAGATCATGATCTCAGGGTCCTGGGATTGAGCCCTGCATCGGACTCTCTGCTCAGCAGGGAGCCTGCTTCCCCCTCACCCCTCTCTGCCTGCCTCTCTGCCTACTTGTGATCTCCCTCTGTCAAATAAATAAAATCTTTTAAAAAATTTTAGAAAAAGTTTTTGCAGGGACATCCATTCCTGACCATGTTAAAGAACTTGTATCAGACTTTCCCCACCTCCCATAATGAAACTAAGAAATCCAGATAAAATATATAAAATGGTTAGTTTTAGACATTAGACAAAGTTAGCAGAGTAATCCAGCAAAGAAGGGAAATAAAAAAAAGTGAGCACTACAATGCTAACAGTTTTCTCTCTCAGTGTCACTTTCTGGATTTTGAAGCAGAAAGGGATACCTTAGATAAAAAATTAGCCATCAGAATTCTGGAAGGTTAAAAAACTTGAAATTTATGGGGTCTAGTACTGGGGATAACAGAGCTATGCAGACAGAGAGCTCTTCAAATCTACATGGGGCCCCTTTATGTAGTACACACATGAGGTTGAAACTCCACATGACAGGTTAAACAAATAAAAATGACCAATGAGCTCTAGTCTTTACAATATGCAGAGTTTACAAAGAACTAGAAGACACTTGTACTCCATCCAGCTGGCATGGAAAGACCTTAGTGAGTGTCTGGGACAATATGATGAGACCCTGAAAGTTTTTGCCTTAATGGTAAGGCAAAACTCATATTAGATTAGGTCTACAGTGGACTCACCTAACAACACTTTAAAACAAGCTTTAAAATTCAAACTGACTTGTAAGTTAATTAATGGCTTTCTATAACAGATTTTAACACTTATAACACTCCATACAGGAAGACAACAAAATCGGGATACTCAGCAACGTAATATTCATTATGTTCAGCATTCTATAAAATGTTACCTTCTGTGCAAAGAAAATATAACCAGGAGAAAAAAAATCAGTCAATAGAAATACAGATATAAGTACTGAAGGCAATATAACTTGGAGAAACTGATATTAAAACTATTATAATTATGTTTGAGAATTCAAATAAAAAAAATGAAGTGTATAAAAAATAATGAAATGGAACTTCTCAAGCTAAAAACAGAGTATTTAAAGTGAAAAAAAGTCACTGGATTAGAATCACAGGAGATTTGCACTGAAATAGAAAAAAAATCAACAAAGTTTGGGACACAGCAAACTAGACATAGAAAGAAAAAAAAGAAAAAGAAAAAGCAAACAAGCAAGCAAGCTCGAGCTACATGGGCTTGTGGGAGGATATTAAGCAATCAAACACATGTATAATGGAGGTGGGAGGGAGCAAGAAAATGTTTGCATAAGAATGTCAAAATTTTCCAAATTTGGTGGAAAAAAAAGATTTTAGAAGTAACAGCTCTTTAAATGATACCTTTAATTACAATCAGGGAGAAAATATTACCAATGCATGCATTTGATGAAAGACTTGCCTCCAGAATGTGTAAAGAATTCTTACTACCCCAAAATAAGAAGTCCAATAATAAATGGACAAAGAAGCTAACCAGACACTTCACACACACACAAAAGGTATACAATGGTCAATGCCATGTGAAATGATGCTCAACATCATTACCACTAGGGAAATGCTAATGAAAAATACAGGGAGCTATCACTACATACCCACCAGCAAAGTTAAAATTCGCAAGACAGTATCAGTGTAGGTGAGAAGGTGGGACATGTGGAACTTTTAGACTTTGATGATAAGAATGTAAGATGGTAAAACCATTTTGGAAAATAGGCTGGCAGATTTGTGTAAGATTGACGTTTACCATATGACTTAACAATTCTACTCTTAAGTATTTACCCAAGAAAAATAAAACCTCACAAAGACTTGTATATGAATGTTCACAGCTTATCCATAATAGCCCCCAAACCTGCAAACAACCTAAATGTTCACCAGCTGCTGAATGAATAAACACTGTGGTAGGCCACACAATTGGATATTATGCTAGCAATGAAAAGAACAAATGACTGATGCCCACAAGAATTTGGTGAAACTCCAAAGCATCATGCTAAGAGAAAGAAGTCAAACAAAAAGATATCACACTGTCTGAATGCATTCCAATGAAATTCTAGAAAAGGTACAACTAATGTATAGTTACAAAAAGATCAATGGTTGCCTGGGCCTGAGGATGGGGGATTTACTGATTGCAAAGAGGAATAAGGAACTTCTTAGAATGAAAGAAGGGTTCCAGATCTTGATTATGGTGGCAGTTACACAGCTGTACACATTTGTTACAACATACTAAACATTATATTTAAAATGCATGCACTTTACTGTAGGCAACATACATCTCAATAAATTGGATTTTTTTAAAAATGTCCTTCAGATTCAGTCCTTCATTACACTTCTCTCCACCTGCACAATGACAGCTGTAGTCTAGGACAGTATAATTTGTCTTCTTTGATGTTTCAGGAGCCTTCACCATGCTCTCTCCTTTTTTGAACAGAAAGGGAGATGGGTTTAAAACCCTGTTCTTCAAACTGCAGAATGTAACTCTTTACTGGGTCATAAAATTGAAACCAGAATTGTTTTATGCAATGGAAGTGAAATATCAGAATGTCCTATGCACAATAAAATATGTTTTCATAAAACTTAAGAGTGTGTGTGTGTGTGTGTGTGTGTGTGTATTGGGTAGCTATGCAAAATATTTCTATGCGTCTAAACTGAAAAAAAAATACAAAAAAAATGCTCCAAATACAAAGTAGATTATGCTTAAAACTATCCAATGCCTTTCTACATCACATAAAAACCAAACTCTACATTGTGGAATCTAAGGTCACCTTTATAATTACATGCTAACAAACATGGTCCCTGCGTTCTTCCCCAGCCTGGCCTTGCTCGGCTTTTCCCTTCACTCATAGCACTCCAGCCTGTCATCCTGTTTGCTGTTCCCCAGACACAGGAAGCTCCTTTCTGCTTTCCAGTTTCTTCATTTATAGCCCATTGTGTAAAAGTCCAGCCCCAGCTTTCTGAATGGTTCCTTTTGTCAGTTTGGTCTCTGCTCAGACATCACCATCTCAAAGACACCTTCATGAGCTACTCTGTGAATTAGCCACCACTGCTGGGCTAGCATTTTATTTTATATCTTTATAGTGCTTAGGTCTATGGAAAATTAGCTTCTTCATAGTTAATCTGATGACTGTCACCCTATTCTCCTGAAAGGGACTGAAATTTCATATGAAGATGTACTTTCTTGACCTTCTGGTTGGACATAACCCCCACAACTCAGTACTGCTTTTCATCCAAAGCATTTCACATGTTGACATTATTGCCTGGGCCTCAGGGCATCTTGTTTTGGCATACACTCATAAGTCCTAGATATCAGAATAAGGGACTATCACTAATTTGTAATTATTACCAAATGAAGATACAAGTTCCTAATAAAATGGAAACACATTCATTTACTCATTCATTCATTCACCCATTCATACACAGTAGCCCAGGAAATGTTTATTGAGTGCCTAATATGTATCTCCCTTAAAAGGGATAAGGAACTAGGTCATGGAAATATTTGACCCGTAAGTTTCTAGGCAGGGAATAAAGTACAAAGGTCCTGAGAGTGGCGTCCTGGTGTATTCAAAGACCACAGCCTGCTAACCTAGCTAGAGTACAGTAGCAAGGAAAACAGAAGTAGGAGGTCATAAAAAAGTGGCAACCAATAGCCTGGTCAATCATACAGAGCCTTCTAGGCCACTGTATGACTAAGACTTTGATGCTGAGTCAGTCTGGCAACCAGTGGAAGGTTTAAGTCAAGGACTGACCTGATCTGACTTAAGTTTTAAAATGTTCGCATTGGGCTGTGAAAGAATATGCCCTAGAAAGACAAAAGAGGAGGGTACCACAATCCTACAGATGGATATGAAGCTCCCTGGGTCAAGCCCCACAGAAATAAAAATATTAGAAGTTGATCTCATTCTGGTTATATTTTAAGAATAGAGATAACAGTAGTGCTAAAGGATTCGAGGTCTGCAGAGCAGGGGAAAGGTGAAGCTGGAGATTAAAAAAAAAAAATGTGAATCTTTATCATCAGAATGGTATTTAAATATACAGGAACTGGATAAATCAACCACAAAGGAAATATCCAAAGTGGAAAGATAAGAGAGAGGAGGAGAAGTGTGTCCATCACATACATCTGAAGGTTTCCATTTCTATCATGTGGAAGCAAGAGTGATACTAGAGCAACCTGGTATCATTGATTATTACAAGTAGAAGACACTGAAGATATCCCCTGCCAAATGATGAAACTCAGTGCTAGAGAAAGAAGTGACTTTGTAAAAGACACACAGCTACTTACAGCAGAGCCCGGATGTGACAGAGCCCACCCAACCATCTGAGCTGTTCACGCCTATATGATAGGCCTCTCATGGTAACTTTTAAACACCATCATCATACAGAGAAAGAAGACTGTAACCTGCAGTAGGGAATCCACACTGAATACTTGTTGAATGAAAACAAAGTTATGACCAGTCCATAAAGTACAGATTTCTCTCAAAGCCCCCATGAAAAACAGCACAGAGTTTCTATAATCAGATGTCCTCAGTTCACTATGTAGGCACATGACTTTGGACAAGTTCTTTAACTCTTTGTCTCAGTGTCATCATCTCTAAAATGAGCATAACAACCATTACATAGGTGTCAAGTTGTGACCATTAAATAGAATAATCTATGAAAAATGCTGACAACAAGGCTTAGGGTAGAGTAATTCACAATAAGGGTCAACAGTGATTACTTCTCTACCTTGTGCCAAATCTGGGCAGTTGACTTGCCCTTTGCTCTTAGATATGATAGCTATAAAATAGGGGATGGGGAGATGTACATAATCACCATTTCACATGACACTGCCACTCTAAGTCTCCATTTTAAACGTATAATTTACACATTTTACACTCACAAGTTAGAAAGGGAAAGAGTTGAATATAATTACATTTTGAGGAAAAAAATTTTAAAATAGAATCATCACTATCTTTCCTCAAGAATGTCATAAAGTAAAATACACATTTTAAATACTCACAAAGAGAAACTGAAAAGCATATGACAACCAACTATAATGGAAGTGCAGAGAAATGTATAGGATTTATTTATTTGTTTGTTTGTTTGTTTAGTTATTGGCATACATACCATGAGCAGATATTCATGTGAATGGAGATATATAGAAAGAATATCATAAAATCCTGAACAAAGCTGACAGGAGAAGGTCATACAAAGGAGTAGAGAATTTTGTTCCCACTTCTCTCAAGTGTCTGGTCTTCTCCAAAGCCCTCTTCATGTCAGACTTAACCACTTTCTTCTTTGACCCTTGTAATAACACACTGTAATTATTTGTTCAACTATCTTCAAGTAACCATGTGCTCCTTAGAGGAAGGACTGGATCTTCCCCCTTAGAATACCTTATCAATTACCAAAGACTTCATAAATATATTTTGGTCATACCTCATCACTAAAACAATGCTTCTACTTCCAGAATCCTTCAGTTGTAGTGATAGGAAAAGTCCTCCTTCATCGTATGCAGTCCTGAGCAGACTATGGTGTGGGGGTTAAGACTCAGAGCTTGGAGTCAGTCTGACAAAAACCCACACTCAGCCATTCTTGAGCTATGTGACGGGGGCGGGGGGGGGGGGCAAACTAATGTCCCATCACTGTAAAATGGGCATGCCTGACAGACAAAGTGGATAGAAGACAGAATAAAATCAGTTATGCAGAGGATTTAGTTTCTAGTCACATAGGAATCATCCAATGAATGTTAGCCATTATTCTGAGAAACGGATAGTTAAGGAACTGTACAAATAAGCAGGAAAGATATAATTCTAGAATATCGTATCATTTTGAGTACACAAGGTTTCTAATAATGAGGTTTTTAAAATTTTATCAATTGTAATTAATCTGAGTAAACGTTCCTCTAATACTAATTCCAGTTACTTTTTCCTACTCTTTAAAAAGCCCAAACTGTACATTCTCTAATTATATGTTAAAAATGACTATGCAACTACCCCTTGGGGGGGTAATCTATATTCAATTTTTGTGCACAGTCGGACCAAAATTAAAAATGTTTAAACCTGTAATTTGAAAAAATAATAAACTTCATACCTCTGGAGCACATTAGAAACATGACTGAGAAGGCTCACTAGATGAACAGATGAATAAATCATTTCAATCCTATCAAGCAATCATTTCCCTAAAACAGTTTCCTCTCCAAATTATGAAGCCTGACAGAGTCCCCACAGATGGGCTTCCGTGAGTGCACTCAATTGAAGAAGGAAGAAGCAAGGAAAGTGTCTGCCAGCGAGGCAACCTATACCTCAATCTCTTTGGGGGTCTGTATACTACCACACCTTTCATTGCAGGTAGCTAGGATTGGAGTAACTCTGAATTAGAAATACCTTTTCTCTAAAGATGTCCTTATCTTCTCTTATCCATTAAAGATGGTAAATAGTAAATAGTAAAAGTAAAACACGTTTCAGAATGCCCTAAAAATGGAGGGACAATACGACAGATAGACTACTTTTATTACAGAATCACTTTTCTTATAATTTAACTGGACATATTATATTTTACTTACAATGATCCTCAATTTTAAGTTTTAAAGATACAAGTAAAATATGATTAAAAATCGGCATACTGTCACTTATTACTAAAACATAGGATGAAATAGAAAAGCCTCGTCAATCGACTCTTTACATATGCTGTTTGCCTTCCATTTTCAGTTGTTTTATAAAAACTTAAATAGTGGGGCACCTGGGTGGCTCAGCTGGTCATGACCCTGGGGTCCTGGGATGGAGTCCCATGTCAGGCTCCCTGCTCAGAGAGAAGACTACTTCTCCCTCTCCTGCTTCCCCTGCTTGATTTCCCCCTCTCTCTGTCTCTCTCTCTGTCAAAGAAATAAATAAAATCTTATAAAAAAATAAAAATAAAAACCTAAATAGTATAAAAATTTAAAGGCATTTATATAATTTTACCCCCAATATCAATATCATCAGAACTGAGAAACTAACTGGTTTACCTCCTAAAAATACCACTAATGGATAATAAGACTGATAATTGGCAAAGTTGACATAACTTTGGAAGTTAAAAGTTATATACACAGGTTTTGGACTTACATTTTTTAATCAAAAGTACTTGCGTAATGGGGCGCTTGGGTGGCTTAGTCAGTTAATCATCTCATCTGACTCTTGGTTTTGGCTCAAGTCATGATCTCCAGTATTGTGGGATCAGATTGAACCCCGCAGTTGCACTAGGGCTCAGTGAGGAGTCTTCTAGTCTCTCTCCCTCTGCTCCTCTCCCTGCCTCTTTCTCTCTCTTTTTCTGCCTCTCAAATAAATATATAAAAATCTTTAAAAAAATACTTTAGTAGATCTTCGTTTACATGTGTGTCTCTGTAAAGTATATCATATACGTAATACTTGGTATCCATGTTCCTCATAAGACTATGGGAAAGTTTAGTTTGTTAAAAAAGAGATGACCAAATAATCTATGGTACAAAATATAGTTTTTCATAAGACCCAAGTGGCAAGGTCTACTTCTTATTTTTGACACTCATTTCTGTGTAATAGCTGCAGTAAACTATAAGCAAACCATATGGAGAAGTCAGGCTTAATGATTTTCTTTCTTTACAAAATAACTTTATACATCTTTTCTTTTAAGCTATTAAATCTCTTATTAGTTCCATATATACACATACTTATGAAAATAGTGGGTTAAGAACTAACAATCTTATCTAATTAAAGAAACTTGGAGGAATATCCAGTCATTTTTCAGAAGACCCTTTTTTCCAAAACGGAAGCCATCTATTTAATCAGATTAAATAGAAAGGAGAAAAACCCAAAAAAGGAATTTGTGGTATTTTTTGGACATAAGCCAATAAGTTTCTCAGTTCAGGTGATACTGACATATGGCATAGTATTACATAAATGCCTTAGAAGTTTTATATCATTCATGTGTTACAAAAGAAGTGAAAATGCATGACTAAAGGAAGAGATGCCACTTTGATATGATTAAAAAACACTTATCAAAAGCCACAATGGGTTATTCATATATTCACATTTATATGCAATACTATATTGAAATATATTTCACTTATACAATTATATAGAATATAAATATATATATATGATATTTAACAAATGCCACCTCATTTAAATACCAACTTTGTGTAAAGGCAGTTTTCTTCCTTCAATTGGTTTACTACCTAAAATTGATCAAAGTATAGATGGAATCAAATCAGACTGTAAAACTAACCCCAAACCTTGACCAATCAGATAAGACTGATACAAGTTTATACAGTCATAAGGAAAATCAAACTTCTTAAAAAACAAAAACATAGCTTTAAATCTTTCAAACTGTTTTTAAAAAATCAAAAAACATCAGAAACATTTTCAAAAGTAAAAAGGACATGGACACCCCTTATCACACATACTTGAAATCACAAGATCCCTGATCTACTCCAGCATAGAAACCAGGGACCCAAGATAAATCAGATGGGTCATGTAATCACGGGCCTGGGTCTCCTGATTTCCAGCCCAATGCCCTTGGCATATAACTGTGCCTAACATTAATCAATGGTCAACCAATGCTTATGTCTTTTCCTGTAAAGTTCTGCTTCACTATCTTCATCTGCACCCATAATGTCTATTCTCATTGCCAGAACAGCAGGTCCCTTTATATCAGAGTATAACAAACAAGGCTAAAATAATGATTTCTTTAGTTGTGAATAAAACTCATTGATAAATGGTTATCAAATTGTTAAGATTTGGGGAACAACAGTTTTTCTGATAAGAAAATAAACTTTGTAAATATGAGTCCATAATATATAATTTCCTATCCTGTAATAAAAAAATTTATAAAATGTGGACACTTTCTTACTATATGTAAATATATATAATAATTTATGAAAAATATAGCTCTACTTTAAATACCACATTCTTGGGGCACCTGGGTGGCTCAGTGGGTTAAAGCCTCTGCTTTCGGCTCGGGTCATGATCCCAGAGTCCTGGGATCGAGCCCCGCATCGGGCACTCTGCTCAGCAATGAGCCTGCTTCCTCCTCTCTCTCTGCCTGCCTCTTTGCCTACTTGTGATCTCTATCTGTCAAATAAATAAATTAAAAAAAAAATACCACATTCTTCCTTTTTTATTTTGAAATAGCAACCACTATCCCAAATTTAAAAATAAATATATAAATAATTTGTAAATGGCAAAATGTTTTATGCTATTTGTTATCATTAGTCTTTGTTAAGTCTATATTAAAGCAAAGGCATCAGCATACAATTAAACAATGTGTGTATGGTGGTGGGTGGGGGTGGGTGGGGGTGGTTGGAGTGGGTGGGGGTGGGGTGGGGTGGAAGGTTTAAGGGTTGGTGGTAGAGCTAGTTGCTAGGGAATGAGACCAATACCGACCTGGATACCTGCTGAAACGGAGTCCCACTATAGGATCAAGGTCTAGGTGAGAAAACCAAAATGGGGAATGAGGGCTAAGACCCAAGGAGGGCAGAGTAGGAACAGGAAATGAAAACACCAACAGATGTAAAGTGGAAGACTAGTCACAGATCCATCCTGGTAAATTCAGTTCAACTGAGGAGTCATATGCAGGAACAATATCTGCTAATGTGTGCAGTTTTGTTTTCATGGATCTCTTCATAACTGAGCTTTTGTTGCATTAGCCTAAGGTCAAGCTCTTCTTAAAGTGGCCACTCCTTCATTCCCCAGGGCATCTGCACATAATCTAGAACGCTCCATGAAAGATTTCAAAGATCAATTTACTCTCTACCACCTGAGAAGAAACTTATAAAACCAATAAATCAAAGAACTCAAAATAGCCATTGATCTGTAATCGGTCATTATTTATGGCTACTGCTCATTCCTCTATAATTTATAAAATAAGCGACACACAAATTCATTCTATCAAAATCATAAAGATCAATAAGCCCAATACAGAGAATAGTGTTCAGAATACAGAACTATTAGTATAGTGCACAACTAGGAATCAAATCTGTACCATATTAAAGATATACTGGCATTGAACTTTATGAATTTTCACAATTAAAACAAATCAGAATTGTTTAGTTTATATCAATACCTCCTTAATGATTCAGATATACTGAATAAAGATTTCAGGAATTCCAAATTCTCCTGTCAATACCAATTTACCCCAGCCAGACCCAGATATAAAAATGCCAAGGAATTATAGTAAGAAATATAAATTCAACGTATGCCTTAAGTCAAGTTCAGAAATCTATTAGAAACCACATGTGTAATGATGGGTACCTTAAAATGGAGAGCAGCAATGTATTTTGTTTTCACATAATCCTGGGTAATAAAGGACCTAAATTTAGATGCTTATGACAAAATATTCATTCCCTGCCCCTTGATTTGCCTGCTGAATTCTATTTGTCTGCCTTTGCCCTGATGGGTCCTTAAAATTGTCTTGAAATTCGGCACATTTGGCCGGATGACGAAAATGTGTCTAGGCTTCATGCCGCCCTTCTGGGGACTGGAACTGCCTCTGTTCCTTACTTACCAGTTGGCTAGAATTCATGCTTAGATGTTTATCAGTCCAGATCCAAGATGGCTTCATGGCACCACCCACCTGACTCTACCCAGCCACAGAAAAACACACAGGTGTTGGTTCCAATCCAGGCTAGTCTCAATTTCAACTTGTTTGCTGAGATTTTAGGATCTGAATTTGGAGCTCAAGTCTTATAGTCAGTAAATTGCCCCTAAGCCCTGACCATTGTGAGTTAATGCCCCTGATCAGTCAGCCCATTTAGGGTCCCAGCATGTTTCAAATGATCCCTTGAGATATTTTTAAGAAAATTCAGTAGCATTAAACCACAGACTCTCATATAATTAACCCCGATTTTGACTATGAGAAGACATGTTACACAAAAGTAAACAGGTTGAAAAAAATGTATTCAGTCACTTGGGGAGACAGCTGAAAATCAAATTTCAGTAGATGCTATCCATTCCAGACTAACTATTCACTTGTTGAATGGTAAGCTTTTTTTTTCCCCCTTAAGTGGTAGTTGGCTTAAAGCCACCATCCCCATTAGCCACATAGTTGGTGAGAAACAGTGGAAATTTTTTTTGTCCTGCTTATCTAGAAATCCTGCTCTCCCTTAGCTAGTCATTTGTGAGTCAATGTTTTTTGTTTTTGGTTTTTTGGGTTTTTTTTACTCACCTATTGCCAAAGTCCTTTGTTTTAATGACAGAAAAGAATTTTCTAAATTCTGTTCAATGCTATACCCCCAAACCAGAATTTATTAGACTATTTATATTTGGAAGTTCATAAAGCCAAATGCAGCTGGAATTTAAAGTTTTAACATTATACCTGACTTTACAAAGGGTTCCACTGTTAATGTTTGTCCACATCTCCCAGGAAGGGATCAAGATTAAGTCACATGGTAATACAGAAAGAATAATGGCTTTGACCAAAATGTGGCCTGAGGATGAATAACAGCTTCACCACTTAACTTTATAATTTAAACTACCATCTAGGCTAAATTCATCCACAAGTCCATCCAATCATTTATTCATTCAGCTAACACTGAATGGATATTGACCACATTTGAAGTGTGTGTGTGCTGGATTTTAAATGGAAGTCACTTATGATGGAGCCAAAAACTTAGAAAATGATAAAGCTCGGGGATAAAGCATGAACAAAAGAGACAAAAATCTCTGCTTTGTTGACGTTTGTATTCTAGTGGAATTGAATGGACAAGTAAGTAAAAAACGCAATGTGTCAGATGGTGATAAGGTCTATGAGAAAATGTAGCTGGAAAAGAGATTAGAGAGGATTGGGGTGGCTGATAAGATAATAAGATGATACCTAAACGCAGAGACCTCACAGACATGGGAGAAGGAAATCTAAGTATAAATGGGAGACAAACTTTCCAGGGGGTGGATGTGTATGACTCCCGAAACAGAACTGTGCTTTGAGGGACTGCAGAGGAGTGAGAGAGAGGGAAGGAATCCAAGCGGAGGTCCACGTGGGTGGTGATCCTAATGGCATTGAGCCCCGTGAGCCAATAAAGACAGACTTCACTGAAAGTCACACTGGAAGTCAATGGAAGGTTGGAGAGGAGGAGTGGCGTGACCCATGTAAATTTTCAAAAAACCGCTCTGGCTGCTATGTGAAGAAAGAAATGTAAAGAGACAAGTGAACACAAAGGAGGATTTCTTCAAGCCTGTGCCACTCATCAGCATGAAATTAGAGAAGGTGGTGAGCAGTGGTTAAAGCATGGATGTATTTTGAAGATTCGGCCAAAGCTATTTGTTGGTGTGCTGGATTTTAAATGGAAGTCACTTATGATGGAGCCAAAAACTTAGAAAATGATAAAGCACAATTCCTCCTACATTTCCACATGCTTGTTGTGTATACCCTGGCCAACTATCCTGGATCTGAGTACCCTAACACACATTTTAACAGGTCTTTTAAGGAAGATTATGCAAAATGACACATAGACAAACACACTGAACTGGTGTCTGGGTTGCCTGAAGGACCCTACGATATGGGAATGTGAAGAGAGGAATTAGGGTGACCTTGAAACCATGCCAGGTCAAAGACGCCCATGCCCTTCCAAATGGTACCAGTCATGAGTGAAAGATGTGTATGTTTGAGGGGTAAAGACAGAAGCAGCAGCATTCTTGTATCCAGAGGAGTGGTCCAAAACCCAGTTGGCAAAAAAAAAAAAGATACGAAAGTCTACAAACTGGGGCTTTGCTTTTAAATTCTGTTTGTATCTATAACCACAATCCCTCCAGTAAACAGAAAGGGTACGGAATGAACTTTTGCCCACACTTTAGCCCAGTAAGCATATATATACTCTTAACAGTGGTGACATTTTCTTTAACCAACTTCAATGGATATGACAAATTCTGGTACTGTGACTTAACATTCCCTTCTCTTTTAAGTCTTTCCTACCACCTTATACTAACCTCTAACCATATTGGTTGCTAAATTTTACCAATCCCACAATCAATCTTCCAAACTTCTTGCTGGTTTCAGCAACTATTTTATATACCTCTGTAATCCACTCTTAGCCATCATCCCTGATGATTCAACATCATGTTACTAGGCTTTTTTGCCCTCTGGAAGCAGTCCTTCAATGCCTCCAAGTCAATGACCTCCCACATTCATCTCCACTTTAGCTACTTATAAACACCTACCTGGACCTTGTCAAACTGGTTATTAATCAACCCATCCAAGCTTAAACTCTTAGTAGACCCTCTCTAAATACAAGACCTTATTTTTATCACTTCAGAATCCACATTTCCACTGAACATTCTGCTCGAACTGTAGGCTACAGGCCCCTTCTGATTGTCATGTTTCATTAGACAGCCAGGAATCCATGATCATCCTTTCAGAGGATAATTTTATCAATAAGAAAGAATGACTTTTCCCCCCTCATTTCTCTTGCATATTTCCATTTCCTCTCCAGGGACGGTCTCTGCTTTGCAGACACACATAATCATATTTCCCCAATCCTAAAAACAAACAAATCTGATATTCTTCCACTGATGGCTCCATACCACCTCTGGCCATTTAAACTAGACTGACCTAACTGCAACCATCATACACCTGCTGGTCTCTGAAGGCGGCCAGCAAACACACTAGTGTTTACAGCAACTGCTTAGATACTCAGAAGCTACAGCTCCACTCATTCCCATGAGCAATTTGGACTTTGTATCTGAACTTGTCTCCTTAATTTGGTTAATAAAACCAAACTAGGTCTCTTCTGACGGACCTCACTACCTTGTGCTGCTTTAGCAGAAGTCCAAAAAGCAGTCCCTTTTCCTGGCCACGTAGCCAGTTGCCTTTACAGGCTATACAACCTTTCACCAAATGATGAGTTCATCAATGATAATTTGTGCAAATTCATATGACAGGTCCGTGGCCTATTTACAATGAACCCAGTCTCCTGATATCCAGCCCAACACTTTCCTTACCATATCCTGCATTCCCAACACTGATTTCAGCACCTAATAAGGTCTTCTGATAGTGATAAAAAGGCCTATGACAATCAACACATAGAAGAAACTAGTATATAATGGATCTCCCTGTTTCTGAGATGACAGAAAAAGACAAGTAATTGGTGATCAATTTCTAAATGTTATTATGTGTGTGTGTTTGTGTCTGTGTGTGTGTGTTTGTGTATGCACATAGACAATGCAGCGTGATTTTGGAAAGAACTAACATTGTCACCTCTTTTATAATTATCATGCCATATTTAAGTTAACCACCACAAGAATGGCTGCTGTGATGTTTCCTAAGAAATCATTTTAAGGCACAAATGCGGCAGTGAGTAAAAGAAAAACACAATCAGTGTTGTATCAAAGGCTATGGTCTTATATTAAACTATCATTTGTTTAAAGATACAGCTGTAAGAAAACTCAATGGTCGTGACATCTATCGAACTTCTAGAGGTAAAAATGAAAGGTTTACTTTTTATGAATTGCCATCAATGTAAATTAAGGAGAAACCTTCCTGAAAGAACCACTCTAGAAAATAAATACATGTTCAGTTGAAGTGAAACAAACCATCCAGTTACCTCTTGTTGAATAAATATGGCAAAATTTACATGGATAGTACCAAAGGGATAAATTCACTTGCTACATATTAGGCACATACATAATTTGAGTTTAAAATGAGCATGTTATCAGTACTGATGCGGGTAAAATTACAAATTACTTTTTTTCCTCAGAATTTTTCTAATGTTTCTAACATAACTATAACTTGTAGTAGTAATGCTTAGGTAATTTTTTTGGCTAATGATTAAACAGCCCACAAAGTAAGTTCTAATGTAGGTATTTTTTTTAAGACTTATTTATTTATTTGGTAAGGGTCAGAGATGAGGGAAGAGGATTGAGGGAGAGAAAAATCCTGAAGTCTACTCCCCTCCAAGCGTGGAACGTAACTGATGCCGGGCTGGATCTCATGACCCCAAGATCACAACCTGAGCCAAAATCAAGAGCTGGCTGCTTAACCTACTGAGCCACCCAGGCACCCTAGGTTCTGGCTTTTTCTAACCCCAATAGAGAATTGATGTTAGGTTTTATATTTGGAAAAATTCTGAAAAAAAAAAAAAAAGTAGATAGTATTTTTACACAGAACAGCTTCATAGAGAATAAAAAGTACAGAAAAGTGCTTTTTCAAAGATTAAAATTAGAAGGAACTCATCATTTAATTGTCTGGAAATTACTGCAAACAAGAGCAATTAGGGAGTACATGAAACTAGTGCTATTTTGTACGAAAGAAATGCACTACAATACTTTCTAAAAGTCTGTTTTACAGCCAAACTATATTTAACTACCCAATAAAATCAAATGATATGTTTCCACCTTATTTTCTCAAAATATCTTAAACCCACTATGTCTAAAACCAATTCTTGGATCTTTCTTCCCAAACTTGCCAGCATTCGGAGTTCTGACTCTCCATGCATGACTCCAACATTCTTCTCGTCACACAAGGTAGACACCTACGAGCTGTCCGTTATAACCCCCTCTGCCTTACACCCCGTTAACAATAGAACATTGAATGTCGTCACTTCTTACCTCTAAATTTTATCTTTCTCTCACACCTTACACTTTTCTCTCTCATCACCACCATCCTAGTACAAAACTATCATATCCTTGACCGTCAGGTAAACTGCAGGAGCCTCCTGATCCGTATTCCACAACTGTGTTAAGTCAAGCACATTCTATTTGTGGCAGGCACAGAGCGATCTTGAAGTCCCTCCCTCTCAGTGGAAGGATACAGGGTTTGAGACTCATACCACTAAACACACATTTACACTCCTGATGTGATTTCATTCTAAGTGTTCAAAACCCGGAAGACTTGGCAGATTTGGGGGTGTAGATGTTAGGGTGACTTTCTGAATTGGTGAAGGATCATCTCATCAGCTCTAATTCGTCAAGTACTAGAAATCCTGGAACCAGATACACAGGCTGAGTCAAGTAACTACCCAGCTTTCTATCCATCTACTCTCTCTCTCCAAATTTTTACAATGAAAATTTCATACAGACCAAAAAAGAAAAAAAAAATTGAAAGAATAGTGCACAACTCAGATGTTCTCATAAGTTCCATGATTCTTTCAATGTTTACTTATCTTTATTTCTAACTATGTTGTATTTATAATTGCAGTTAAATCATCTGGAAGCAGGCGGACATCTCAGCCTTCTCCTTCTCATGCCATCTCCTAAGAACACTTTGCTTATCACTGATGATACTAACAATACCATAAAATCCTCTAATATACCCAATGTCCCCAAGAAAGTCTCTTTTTTTAGTTTCTTTTTAAACCAATATAATGAAGTTTTGTTTTTTTAAAGATTTTATTTATTTATTTGACAAAGAGAGAGATCACAAGTGTAGAGCAGGAGGCAGAGAGAGAGGGGGAAGAAGGCTCCTGGCTGAGCAGAGAGCCCGATGTGGGGCTTGATCCCAGGACCCTGAGATCATGACCCTGAGCGGAAGGAAGAGGCTTAACCCACTGAGCCACCCAGGTGCCCCATGAAGATTTTTCTAATAAGATGTTTTGCTGTTAAATCTCTTTAATCTATTTTAATATTAAACAAACTCATCATCTTTTTAACCCATGCTAACCAAATTTCTAAAACATCTAGGCCAGGAGTCTTGTAGAATATCCCACCTTATGCTGTTATTTAACTGGTCCTCCATTCTTACCTTCTCCACAAACTCAGAGTGAGATCTAGAGGCTTGATTATAGTCAGGTTCAACTTTTTTTTTCCTTTTGCATAAATCCTGCACAGGTGGGGCTAGGAACTTTGTATCACATCACATGCAAAGCCTCCAATATTAGGTTATAGTCACATGATAAGTAAAACTAAGTTTAATCCCTTGGTTGGAAGGATAACCCTCCATTAGGAAGTTACAATTTCTTCTGTAATTAGCACTTGGTGCCTAGTGATATCGCTTTGGTTCCATACAAATATACTATTCCTCAACTGATGCTCATGCAGTGGTTTTAGCACCCATTAACAATATTCCAATCAGTTATTAAATCAAGAATTAAGGAAATGATGACTCTCTGTCATTCCTTCTCCTTTTTTTTATTTTTTCTATAAAGAAGAGCTTTTCTCCACATCATTCTTACCCCCAAGTGTCACTATGGATTCATGGGTTTTAACTTCTTCCATTTGGGTTACAAGAAGTCATAATCATTACTCTGTATCCTTTATGCCTCCATCCCACGCTCTAGAGAGCAGCCAAAGGCATAGTTCCTAAAAGCAAATCTTCTTCTCAACCTCTCTTTATATCTCTCTTTCACACACAAACATGCACACACATTTTGACACCTGAAGAGTTTCCCAGGACTCTCCGGATAAAGGAAAACAAGAACAACAATAATGACCTTAACTTAGCCTACAAAGGCCTGTGCTTTGGCCCCTGCTCACCTGGACAGCTCTGCTCCACTGAAAGCTCGCTTTGCTCCCAGGCCCCATCTATAGCACAGCACGCTCCCCCCTCCCACAATGTGCACGCTACTCCCCCACCTGAATTTTCATCCCATGCACCTCTGCCTGCTTATCTCCAGACATCAGTATTAGTCTTCAATTAATCCCTTTCTCGGAGAAATATTTTAACTACTTATCTGACCTGGCAAAACCTAAAACAAATTTTATACTTACTTGCATGGTTATTTGCTTTATCCCTCTTTGACCAACTTGACTATAAGCAACATGAGGGCAGGAACAGAATCTATTTTTTTTAACCAGGCACAGTGCCTAGAACATAGATGCTCAAGAAATACCCATTGAATAAATGAGCAACTCAACCTGAAGCATGGTGTTACTAATCATGTTTATACGCCTTTGGAACTCTTTTGAGACAGAATGGAAGTCCCTGTAAAAGTGTCTAAACTAGCAATCAAAGATTCCAAAAATTATTGTTGAATCCATCTATAATTCACTAAAAAAAAAAAAGTAAAGCAAAGCCTTAAGCATACAAGGGCATACTGCTGAACCACTGCTGTAGTTCTTCATAAAAAAAATAATAATAATTTATTTTTTTTTAAAGATTTTATTTGTTTACTTGACAGACAGAGATCACAAGTAGACAGAGAAGCAGGCAGAGAGAGAGAGAGAGAGGGAAGCAGGCTCCCTGCTGAGCAGAGAGCCCAATGCGGGACTCAATCCCAGGACCCTGAGATCATGACCTGAGCCGAAGGCAGCAGCTTAACCCATTGAGCCATCCAGGCGCCCAATAATAATAATTTAGTAATCTGGAATCCATGGGCTACAACTTGAAAAACAGAAATGCAGAAAGACCTCTACCAGATCATAAGTCATGACTAAAAATAACTTTCTTTTCTTTTGTGGCATACAGAATTCCTTCTTAGAACAAATACATTGTGTCATAGCAAAAGCAGTATAAAATGGTCAATTAGAGCTTTGATGACATTCTTACTCTTAAACTTAGCTGAAGTATATTCTTTATTGGATAGATCTGTATAGAGTTCTACTGCTGGCTGGATTTTGAAATTTCAGCAAAGCAAATTTCTTGATAAAAGATAAACGGATGCTAAAATATTCTTTCCATAGGTATTATTGTAACATGAATGCTAATACTCTTTATCCAGCGAAGAACGTAATAGAGCCTTAATGAAAGGAACCTTAATAAAACAGACTATGTCATAAAGAATTTGGTGGAGGTCACTAAGCTTGTTTTCTTTTTTCTTGCCGAGAGTGATCAGACAGATTGGCAAATGCACACGCCAGTAGGAAAACTACTGAAACACAATACAGCTTCTCGTTGGTGCTAAAATGTTCGGTCGTGGTGACATACGCCAACTAGACACACGGCAGCAGGAGAATATATCCAGGCAGAGTCTGCTAATCACAATTACTAATACAATTTCCAGATACCACTCAAGAATCAAGAAAAAAAAAAACATACCCTGCTCTGACACCCTTTCTATTACTACCAGACTGCAAGCAAACACAGCACGTTGAAAGAAGTGTTCCATTCTGGACTGGACTATTTTAAATCTCTGGTTGCAAAACACAGAAGGCTTGAATCTCTTCTCTTAGACACAAGAAGTGTGAAGAAATACTTCCATGAATTCTGTCCCTATGTGCCTTTGAGGCACGCCAGAGACAATTCAGGCTTATAAAACAGGGATAACAGCAACAGCAACAACACAACAAAGGTGTTTTGCTTTTAACATCTGCATCTGTTAATACAAATTTCTGTCATGTTATAAGTTGAAGGCTATTACACAGGGTAGGAAATATCCTTCCTAAAGACAGACTCATTGTCACTGAGCAGAACAGCAAACTAGGCTAGAACTGTGTGGAGGGAGGCTCAACGTTTCTCCTGTTCTCTCTTTGTAATTACACTTAGTGGCCAAGATTGAGTGATAGCTGAGAGCAGTGGAATTTTACCAATTAGAAAGAAAGATCTCTTTATTGTGTGTGTGTGTGTGTGTATATTATATTATATATACATATTATATATATATGTATATATATAAATTTCCTAATCATACAGGAATTTCTTTCAGAAGGCAAGATAATTTTATTCTCTGCAAAAGTTTTGTCATTACCTATTAATGAAACCCAAATGCAAAGTACAATCTAATCAGATTATAGAATGTGATACTACTCACTATAATTATCATGTTATTTAATTTTCCTTTCCCATTATTCATTACTATTCTACTTTAATAAAAAAGGTGTTCTTGTGAACACAACTGGTTGAAAACAAAGGGAAAAGCATCCCGGGGATAATCTGGGTTAGACACCGTTAGGGCTACAACACTGAGCCAGCAGTCTCCACTTTCACTCCCACATGTTCAATAAACGCTGAAAGAAGAAATCAGAAAAACATTCTATGTATAGTGAATAAATACTGAGAGACTATCACCAAGAATCGAAAATCTCTTGGTTAATTAGTAAGTAATTGATTCTTGGTTATTTCCTCGAAGTTCAAACCACCACCGCACAGAATTACAGGAAAATTGTATGGTCATTGGTTTCTATTTCCTTTCTGATGCCTAAATCCCCTATTTGTTGGCAAACTCTAACAGAGTTGTCTATCCTTTTTAAAATTTCCACCGGTGGAAAATGCACTGCCTTTTAAGGAAGTCCATCTAGCATCTGATAGATTAAATCATTAAGAAGTTCTCATCTCTGTTGTTCTCATGTATCAAGTAGTCATTAAAGGAATATTCTGTACTAGATACTAGGCCAGGGTTTCAACATGTTCCTGGCCTTCTTGAGGCTTCTAGTCTAGTAGACAGGTAAATAAATAATCATAGAAATTGACTACATAAGTACAAATTTTGGTAGGTTATCTGAAGGAAAGCAAAAGCTGCAAGGCACATGGTAAGTCCAAAATAATTTAACACAATATTGAATGAATCAGTGGAGATGTGAGGAAAGGCTGTAACAAACCAGAGGAGAAATCATTTAAATCAGGAGATCTTCCACTTCTTGGAAGAAGTGACATTTAAGCTAAGACCTACAGGATGACTAGGAGCACACAGTGACAAGATCCAGGAGAAGGCCATAGGAACTGCATAATGAAACCCTCAAAGTAGGAAAAATCGTGGCATCTTCCATCTCCTAAAATAATATTACAGGTTCAACAGCAGAAGTGGGGGGTAGCATAGCTGGTCTGAAAGAAAGAGGAGGAAGTTGCACGTGCCTTGTGGTCATATTAAGGTTATTAAATTTTAGTCTAAATGACATTAGCAATCTACTGAAGAGCTTCAGTCAAGGGGATGAGATGATCCAAGTTTGGTTTTGTTTGCTTG
This sequence comes from Mustela lutreola, assembly GCF_030435805.1. NCBI lineage: Eukaryota > Metazoa > Chordata > Mammalia > Carnivora > Mustelidae > Mustela > Mustela lutreola. Next base: position 68,083,969 of record NC_081295.1, read on the forward strand.
AAAACCGTTCAGTTTGCTTTCTTGTAAATGGAGCCCTTCCCCTGGTGTCTAGGGCTGGAGAGCAAAGGTCTCATTCCTCTTTTTTATGACTCTCCTTCAGGCAACCAAAAAAAAAAAAAAAAAAAAAAAAGAGAGAGAGAGAGAGAGAGAGAAGCTTTAAGATCTGAGCAAATATAGCCAGGGTCTCAGGGAAGGCTTCCCTGTGGTGACAACACAGATACCCAGTTCTCTGGGGGCACTGCTGAGTTCCCACTGAATTGTGGTTCAGTCTATAGATCCTCCTGTCCCATGGGTACATGTGAAAGCCTCTCTGGAGGCCAGGACCCCACATGGATAGACTGCCAGGAACTGACAGACCAGTCGTAAGAGAACACAACGCCTAGAGTTACATCAAAGTGTGACTGGGATAACAATTTTTAGCCATTAAAGGTGACATTTTCCAAAAGACACAAACTTATCAGACAAGTAAGTCCTGGAGATCTAACATATGGCATGGTGACTACAGTTAACGATATGGTATTATATACTTTAAAGAAAATGAATGTTAAGAGTGTTCTCACCAACACCACAAAAAATTGTAACTAGGTCAAGTGATAGATGTGTTAACTAACCTTACCGGAGTAATCACTTTGCAAAGTAAACATCTATCAATTCCTCAAGCTATCTACCACAAGCATACACCACATTTTATGTCAAGCGTAATTTAATAAAGTCGGGGGAAAATGGTGACATTATTGTGCATGAATTAGGAACTGAACTCCAACTACTTGTTCTATCTTTGACTTCCTCGAAATTCTTTAAAAAAATAAAAACTACTTCAGCCAAAAATCACTAGGGCACACTGGAAATGCATAGATTTGGAATCCAAATCTGAAAGTATTGAGCAGTTATCCTCTCTCTAGGTTCTGAAAGAGAAATCAAGCCAGCTTCTTGGCTGATCACATTGCGAGGACTCAGCACAGCTGCATAAAAAGCACTGTTGCAGTAAAGTAGGTCCTTTCTTAGAAATGGAACAGACAAAGCCTCTCATTTATTATTCATGGTGTCTTGTGCCCATGTCAACTCCTGATTAATAATTAAAATTAATCTCATTACAGAAGATTTCATTACAGGATAATTTAATTAAATGATGAATTGGCTCCCAGATGTTACCTTCTCTGCCATCTTTTAAATAATGCTGATGATGACACAGGGATTCGCTAGGTATCAGTCGGGTCTTAAGAAAGTGAATTATTCATAGGGCTCTGCAATTCTGCCAATAATACATTATATTGATCACACATATGCATTATCCTTCTCTAAAGCCACATTTTCCCAAGATTTCTGATGTTTTCACAAAGTTTATGAAGTCCATTGAAAATGTAGGACCGCCATTTTGTCAGTCAAGAGAATGTACCCATTTGGTAAAACGCTAATCCACAAAATTTATTCATTTTATAGGATAAGTATATAACGAGGTCTCAGAATTGCAAATCAGAAATATCAACTTCAAGATAACAATGAGGAAGAATGTATTAATCATTACAAATGCAAAAAAGAGTTTGATTATAGAAAATAATCAAACATATTAGGAATGAGACTTCATTTTTTTTATTTCTTTATATAAAGTAACCAGTAAAAAGAGCCTTACAAAGTCAATGTTTTTTTAATTTGCCACGCACCAACATTAATCACAATTTTTATACACTTCCAGTTACCACATATGTCACTGTTATAAACACTCCTCTCATTGCACTTTGCACAAGATACACATCCTGCCAAATAAACATAAGAAAAAAAAGAAATCCACTAACACCAACTTTTAGGGGATGAAAACATTTAAGAGCCACTTCTTCATTTACTTGAGAAAAATCTAGGTTTTTATGAAGACCACAGTATATGACAAAATATAGGTCATCCCAACTGTTATCAGCAAAACATACAGGTTTTAATTATTCTACTTGGTTTATTTCAACAATTCTAATAAAAAAAGAAATACCTGTAAAATCTCAGTCTAATACTGCGGTTTTTATTTCTATTATCTCTAGTGGAGGTCAGATTTTTTTTTTTAAGATTTTATTTATTTATTTGACAGAGAGAGAGTGAGAGATCACAAGTAGGCAGAGAGGCAGGCAGAGAGTGAAGGGGAAGCAGGCTCCCTGCTGAGCAGGGATTTTTCCCAGTGCAGGGCTCTATCCCAGGACCCTGAGATCATGACCTGAGCCGAAGGCAGAGGCTTAACCTACTGAGCCATTCAGGTGCCCTGAGGTCATATTTTTCTTAACTTGGGATTTAGAAAATTGAGTTAGAAATGGTATATAATCTTCCCTCATAAAAGAACTCTATTGCTTTGGTACTTTAAAAACAACAACAACAACAAAAGTTTCATGGCAGTGAACTCATGGTATAATACTGAGTTATAATTACAAAGTGATCAAAAGTGTTACCATGTCTTTTGTATACTATGTTCACTGATCAGCAATATAAATAATAGAATCACAACATGTTGGATGTCACAGTCTATCTTGGAAGACATCTAGTCTATCTTCTATCCAATGTATGAATTCCTTAAACATCTAACAAGGAGATACTCTTGATGTATCTGTATAAGGGCAATTCATAAATTTTTAGGCAGCTTCTTTCATTTTCAATCAGCTGATAGGGCTAGAAAATCCTTAAAGAAGTCTTCTCTGAATCACTTGAGATTTTCCACTCTCTTTCTTCCTTTTCTCTCTCCCGCCCACTCCACATTGTTCATTAAATGGGCAGGTTTCCAGCTCTGGTCCCACTGATCCACCTTCCCCAAATAGCTCTTCCTCACTCCCTTGCATTCCAGGTATCTCCTCTGCCAACTCGTGTCTTTTCTCCGTTAGAGCTGATCCCAAACACATCACTCTGGGATTCTTTGACATCGTGTCACCATTCACTTCCACAAAGAATCTTGAATAACCCTTAATGTGGATTGAACCATGCAATTCATATACAGGTATATACTGCACTACAATGGCAGGTGTTAAGCAAATAAGACAGAGAGAGTTTGTGGGAAAACACCAGGCCTTCTGAGAAATACCAGCTACTTAATTCTACCAATATGAACTAGGAACAGTTTTACAAGAAACCATTATGACTACAAATGCAACATAAAATCCATTACGAGCAGACACAGTTCCCACAAAAATAATTAAGTAACAACTCAACCAAGACTGGGTGTTTCTGAGATTTTTCTATTGATGGATCTCTGTGACTTGTTCTTTCATAGTTGACAGGCTAAGGTTTTCCAAAACTATAATTTTTTTTTTAGTTGGGAAAATAATTATCATTTGACTTCAAATTCCTCAGCTAGAATTTCAGCTCATTCCTGAGTTGGTCACGTGGCCATTTTTTGTATTCCTTGTTAGTTGCCTGTAAAAATTTTGTAGTTACTCAATAGGTGTGGGCTCTAGACTGGGAAGGGGTTTGCTAACACATAATAAGACTCTTAGGGTACATAATATTTATACTGGGAGAATAGACATGGGGGGAAAATAAGCTCAGGAAAGTTTTAAAACTTTGGAAAGTTTGGATGGTATAAAAATAGACCTAATCATCAAATCACAATATAGCAGAATTAATTGTCACCACTCCAAGAACTAGGAGGGGTTGCTGTTTAAAAAAAGTATTTTGAATCATGGAATACAACATCAAAAACTATGGTGACTAACATAACCCAATAAAAAAAAAATAAAAGTATTTTTAAAAATTTAGACAAATAAGTGAAAGACACTTTGAAAACAGACTGAATGGAGAACTTTCCTTGTACTTGAGCAGCGCTCTATTTGTTGAACTGATTGAAATATCCAAGTTTTTGTATTTTGTATCTGATGAGACTTGAACATAAACATTCATTTTTATGAGCTAAGTGCTTACCCATAATGGTCTAGTGTCTTCTATAAACCTATAGATTTATCAAAGCAATCTACTTTTAAGATCTTAAAATTCATCAGTATTAGGTCTTAAGAAACAATTCTTGCTTTTTGTTTTGTTTTGTTTTTGTTTTTGTTTTGTTTTTGAGAAATAAAGAGAGAGCCTGGAAGGGTAGGAGCCAGAGGGAGAGAGGAAAATATTTTTTTTTTTAAGATTTTACATATTTATTTGAGAGAGAGAGACCACATGTGTGAGCATGAGCAAGAGAGCATGGGGGGAGGGGCAGAGGGAGAGGGAGAAGCAGGCTCCCCACTGAGCAGGGAGCCCCATGCAGGGCTCCATTCCAGGACCCTGGGGTGAAGGCAGATGCTTAACCAACTAAGCTACCCAGGTGCCCTGGGAAAGAGAGAATCTTAAGCAAGCTCCATGCTTAATATGGAGCCTAACACAGAGCTCAATTTCACAACCCTGAGATCAGGACCTGAGCGCAAATCAAAAGTTGGACTTTCAACCAACTGAGCCACCCAAGCCCCTCAAGAAAAAATTCTTTGTGTGTATGTGTGTGTGTGTGTGTACATATACATATATATACATATACACACATCTGGTATTTCTTACCTATATCTCAATCCATACAGAATACTAAACTGTCTTTAATTAATGACTACATTTTTAACATATTTATCAGTGGAGGAATCCTATAAACTAATTTTAAATAAGTGACATATAGAAGATAGATTTTATTTCCATACATTTAAAAAAATTTTTTTTCTCCTTAAAAAACAGCTTACTTAAGACAGGTATTTCTTTTCTCTTTATAGAATGCTGATGGGTGGGGCACTTGGGCGGCTCAGTCAATTAAGCCTCTGCCTTCAGTTTAGGTCATGATCCCAGGATCCTGGGAATCATGAATCCACACTGGGCTTCTTGATCAGCGGGGAGACTGCTTCTCCCTCTAATTGCTGCTCTCCCTGCTTGTGCTTTCTCTCTCACAAATAAATAAAAAACTCTTAAAAAAAAAAAAAAAAGAATGCTGATGGGTGCTACCATTTACTGAGCATCTGCTATGTGTTAGATTGCCTATAACTTCTCTGAATAAATCCCTACAGCTATTCTATGAAATAGAAATTCTATGAAATAGGTAATATTACCCTCATAATAAAGATAAAGACATGTAAACAAAGATGATGTAATTAATTTGCCCACAGTCATACAGCTAGTAATAGTGGAGTAGAGATTGAAGTCTATGTCTATCTGACTCCAAATATTAATAAAAACATTTTTTAGGGGCACCTGGGTGACTCAGTGGGTTAAGCCTCTGCCTTCAGCTCAGGTCATGATCCCAGGGTCCTGGGATTGAGCCCCGCATCGGACTCTCTGCTCAGCAGGGAGCCTACTTCCCCTTCTCTCTCTGCTGCCACTGCCTACTTGTGATCTCTGTCTGTCAAATAAATAATTAAAATATTTAAAAATAATAATAATAACGTTTTTAAAGGTTCTAAGTACCTTGCATGTACTAATTTTATTTAATCCTTACATAACCAACCCTATGGAATTGATTACTCTTAATTCCACTATTTTAAGAATGAGAAAACTAGGCAGAGAGAGATAAAATAACCTCCTACTACCAAGATACAAAACTGGGCTATAACCCAGTCTACCAGTTTGAACCACAAGAAGGTAACAGTAACCAGGAGGAAGTATCTAGGAATTCTTCCTATTTTCCATCCTATCCAGTCTATCACCTGGACAATGCCCTTCTAGCTGGTCTTTAGGCACCTCATTTTTCCACTCTCTAGTCTACACATATATGAAACATTATCTAAAGACTGATTTTGTAATAAAAGAATTACTATGACTCAGTATTTTCCCTAGAAATTTTCTGAAATACAATGTAAAGAATTATTAGTCTCTTGTAGATATCTCCTAACTGGGCTGTATCAAATACTCTGAGCCCTAGAATTATAAAAGACAATATAGAAGCAGAATACCCTTGTACATCCCTGTGACTGAGGGGGGTGGTAAAGCTTGTTTTTATCTCCTGTAAATATCAAATTGCTCCCCATGTTGCTCCTTATGTAACAAGGCCAACACAGAAGCCCACTGATCTTTTCTCTGATTTTAATTTATAATATCTTTGAGCACCAATTTTAAGTTTCCTTGAAAAATGCCTCTTAAAATCAATATTAACATCAGTTTGACTTATATTTCATTAACTATAACTTTTTAAAATATAAGGATTTGAACAAAAAATTCAATTTGATATCACTACACTGAAAATAAAGCCACATAATCTCTACTTTGACAGAACTCACTCAGGGCCAACAGTGAGGTTGAGGGTGTGAGTCTTTGGCAAAACCAAGAAACAGGGAAGATGGGAGGCAACAAAAATGCCAAAGAAGCCTGGTTCAGGCAGGCACTGAGAGCCCACAAAGGCTGTGCAATAGAACCAGACAGAAACACAGGAGACCAGGATGCCTCCAGTTCTTAAAGAACAGAGGGAGTCAACTGAGGGCTAACCACCCACTAAGAGCAGCCCTTCAGGCATAACAAAGGCATGAGGAAGATAATCCAGAGCTTTGAAGAAGAGTGAATCACCCTGTCCAGTCAAGCAGACTATGACCTGGTCTCAGCAGAGCAAAAGTCCTGTGAACATGAAGAAGACCCAGTCTCACAGCTATACAGTCCTGCCTAGTGTTTACTCGGCCCTATCAGACACCAGTTGCAGAAGTAGAACTCATCACATACGAGCCAGCTTAAGGGGCTGAGGTCCCCAGCCTATGTCAAGCTCTAGTCAAGACTGGCTCTGGAATTACGCAGCTCTGAGCATGACTGCCTCCACAGGCGAGGGAACAGGAAAGAAAGGCCTAGGCTGCATACCTCTTCCCAATCTGAACCTATAAAGAAGGGTGGAAGTCTCCTCAGGGTCTTCCGAGAAGGGAGTCTACAAAGCATAAGAGGCAAATAAACACCAGGCAGAAGCTTGTAGATACAGGCTTACACCAGAACTAAGCACAAGACAGTGGGTAATGACAGAGGAGGTCATGAAATCCCATGTGAGGAGCTAATGGCTCTGAGAGGGAGAGTTTGGATTGAAAGTGTGAGGTCAACAAACTCAGTTCTCCCCTCCAGTTCTCCTACAGCTGAGCTAACAAAGGGAACACCCACACTCATTCCTTGCTTTACCCATTGCCTGTGGCTGCTTCCTTGCTGCAGTGCTAGAGCTGAGTACTCACAACTGGGGCCACATGGTCACAAAGCCTAAAACACTTACTATCTGGCCCTTGATACAAAAAGTCTGTGATTCCGGCCTTAAGAGAAGTATCAGTCTTCCCAGATGCAACTTTATACATGGAAATAAGTGTAAACAATGAAAATTGAGAATTGTAAGATTTGAAGAACAGAACATAAAAATATCATGCAGCTAACTCATAGCTAACTCACACTAGGCAGATGAATCACACAGACGTGGATATAAATGATCAGAATTCTGATACTAACAAAATTGTCCACATCAGTAAACTAGGATATTTCAGTTCTATCTTCCTCTCTACGTGTGTTTCTTTTTTCTCCACTTTATCAACAGGTTTACCTTCCACAAGATTATATTAATTTTTTCTTCTTAGGTTCACAACTATCTCCCCATACAGATCCCACTCATTGTGGCCTCAATGTACATGATAAAGTGATCACATTCTGCCCATTTTATGAATGGATGCCTGGTTGCCACAGTGAATAGTTTAGCTGGTGAGCTAACCTGGCATCCTAGAAATGTGCCATCACCTTTCAGAGATTAGACTACCTCTGTCAAAATAATTACTGAAATATTCTCTATAACTTTCCAGAAAAAACTAATAAAACTTGAAAGAAGGGACTGGATTTATTAATATTTTAATGTTAGCTTACTTGCTAATGAAAACATTTCTTTAATTTATTATCATTATTAGGATCCACATTCAAGAAAGCTCATGCAACCTTTCATTCAACAAATATTTACTGAAGACCACTATGTGCCCTGAGCTGTCCTGGGGACCAGTCTGAACCAGAGAAATAATCCTGGGCTGGTTTTCTACTTCCCTTTCACAGAGCCTCTTTATTTTCCCAACACTTCAGACACATTGTGAAAGGATTTTTCACTTATTTTACATAAAAAGAAATAACAATTCATTAAACAAAAACAGTGAGCACCACTACACATTCTGTAAGAAACAATTCTACAATTAAATACTTGAAAACAGAAAAGTGTGAACAAAGTATTATATGACACCAGTCTCACACCTACAAAGACAACCCACAGAATTTTAAAGTCTTCCAAGTTTTAAAATTTATCCTGTTTCCTTCAAAATTACAGAAGCTGAAATGTTATTGTAAATAAAATATCTAATTACAGATACTGTTCAAAATTATTTTGGGATGGCAGAATATAGTATAAATTCTCAGTCATATAAAGAGATACACTGTATAATAATTAACAGGCTTTCCAAATTTAAGACTTCTAATAATATTTCTCATCCAAAGCCATAGAAAGATGGTTTTGACAGCAACGGAGAGGCTATATGCATTATATATGAACCGGTATCCAGTTTTCAAGTTGTCCTTCAAAACTTGAAGTGTTGATTTTCAAAAGAAGCAGCAATGAGATCAAAAAATATTTGAACTTGTACAAATGGAGGTGACAATTTAAAAAAATGGAGGATGAGTTTAATATCAGGAACTTCTTGTATTGTCTGAGAAATAAGAGTAGTCACTCACATACCCAGATATTACATCATGTAGCTTCTTATGGACCTTTAATAAGAACCCCCGTGTATGTGCCACCTCTAAGTTTATAACCTGAGAGGAGACTATGAAGCATTTGTAATGTTACAGAAATTAACGTGGTGATTCATTTATTATTTCTATATTACTGCATAAAATTTCATTACTGAAAAACAAAATTTTGAAGGTACTGACCCTTTAATACATTCACTTTTATTCTCCCTTCCTCCCCATCTCTCTCTGTCTCTCAGCCATATGTTCATGAGCACACATGCGCATACATACACACACATACACACACACACACAACTTGCTTCCTTAAAAACCACATTATCAACTGTTGTTACACACATGCAAAAACATACACTTATACTAAGCTCTTTGGTGATACCAATATTCTAATTTTAACATAAAATAAAGGCACTGTGTTTGTATTTTATAACTGTTCCTATTAACCAAATTTTACATACTATCTCAGTCTTTAACACAGATAAAGATATTAACAAATTGCATTTTATGCATAATTTGAAACAACCAGTAGTGGGACCTTTACACTTTTGTTGAAATTCAAACTTAGAAACCGAGGCAACACTGTAGTTCAGAGTCTCAGAGCTCCTCTTGGAGGCACTTTAATTCTTAATGTCTTAATTACTTGCACTTATTAAATAATTGAAACTCTCTAACAAACAAAAGATGAGATGCCTCTCCTGCTATCTGACCAATATGATGGCATAAGCTTGCTCTAAAAAAAGAAATACAGAATTATGTTGAGAAACTATGTTGAGAAATTTTTAAAGCCTGTATTTGTCATGAGTTTTTGATCTTTACACACACATACACACAGACACACAAGTTTTGTACTGATATATATGCAGAGATGTAGATTTATAAAACAAAAATGAATATTGTTCTGAGAAACAAATAGTATTCATATTTAGAAACAATCACTAGAACCACAGACCCTCGAAGATAATGATTAGAAATAATTTTGTCACCATAAGTGACTCTTAATCTCACAAAACAAACTGAAGGTTGCTGGGGGGAGGGGGGTTGGGAGAAAGGAGGTAGGGTTATGGACATTGGGAAGGGTATATGCTATGGTGAGTGCTGTGAAGTGGGTAAACCTGGCGATTCACAGACCTGTACCCCTGGGGATAAAAATATATTATATGTTTATAATAAATAAATAAATAAAACATGAAAAAAAATCGTTTTGTCCAACCTACCTACCCAGTAGCAAAAACACTGTATATAAGTATATAAGTAAATTTTATAAGCACAGAAAATTTTTAAAAAATCATATTTTTATGCTGCTAGCTTTAGTTAACATTCTGGATACTGGTTCATTCTGTATTTGCAGTGCATACAGCTTCTGAATTTCTCATATATATATAAATATAAATATATATCTCTCTCTATAGACACACATACACACACACAAGATTCACTGGCAATTATAATAGTCAAGATACAGTCTTATTTTGTAATGTGTCCAAAAGTGAGTGTACCTCAGAATCACTCCTAATACTGACATTCCTGCATTCGTTCCTTGGAAAATTACTCAACTGTCATGAGATGCAATATTATATACTTATTAAAGAGAGAACTGTAAATATTTGTTTACTAAATTAATGAATAAAATTAACTTCGGATTTATTCATGCACTATATTTTCATCTCAAAAACACTGTACTCCAAGATTTTAAAATCTGGCCTTTATATTTATATACTAATCATGTGGGTCTTGTAGCAAAATTCATTTTGTTATTCTGGGTAGATCATACACATCAGAGGAAAGATGGTCTATGATACTGAGTCACAAATATTTATATACAAAAATTAAAGGATAATAGTCTTTTATAGCACAAGATTATACATTTCTGTTTTCCTGTGGTGGCCTTGATTTACTTCCTGGCCTATATAACTACTGCTAGTGCCTTCTTTCACTCTCAAAGCTGTCTCAGTTTAAATAATAAATTATATAGCTGCTTGATCTAAATAACTAATGCTCACCTTTTTCTTTTATTCAGTAATTATTACCCAACTCTAGTCTCAACTTCCAATCAAGATTCTTCCACACATTCATGATTTACCCCCAGTGGCTCAAAACCCACAGCAATGATAAATATAATAGAAAATATAAAATCAGAAAGCTATCACTGAGATTTTTAAAAATATGGTTAGAATCTTTAGGTAAGAAATGGAAAATCTGTAAGGAAAGCAAAAGCCATAGACTTACTGGCCGTTGTGTCCAGGTGGGAATTTGGCTTCTGAGAAACACACGCTTAGAAGGGGGAAACCCTTTCACTGAAAGTCTGATTCAAAATAAGGCTACATACCAAAATTGCAGAACACATTTTTAAACACAACTAATATGAACATTAATTGTTTCTCTATATGAAATTACTTTTATGGAAATAAGTTTAGAGCTTTCAAATAAATAAGGGAGAAAATTCTTTTCATCCTCTCTCAAAAATAAAACATTTGCAAACCACAAATGACAGAAATTTTAAAGAAGAAGAGATGTAAAAGTAACAAATTTAAAATATTGAAAAGGAAATTAAAAAGTTTAAATAAGTGGAAACTGAAGAGCAACTGAGAGTATGCCATCTATTTCATAGGAGTGGTTGAAAATAAGAGGTTATAAGTATCTTTTATAGATAAAGATATCTACATTACAAATAAAGATAGAGATTACAGATAAGAAATGTTTGGAGATACGAACATTAAGAATTTTCATAAAGTTATATAATTCCTCACCTCAATAATGTACTCTGAATACCATGTAGGATCCATACCAAGTACAACACAGTAAAACTCAAAACAAAATAGCAAGTATCAAAAGCCACTAAAGAGAAAATAACAAATTAGTAACAAAGGAACAACCATTAGATTGATGGGAGGTTCTTATCAGCAATAAGAGATGTCATTCATTTATTCAAAATATATCTTTGATTAGTGTGTTCCAGGCAAAAGACAATAGGACAACATCTTTAAAGTGCTGAGGAAGGGAAAAAACATGTTATTTTAGAATTTTATACCTAGCTAAAGTATTACTGAAAATGAAATTACAAATAAAGCCAATCAAAGATCATCATCAAATCATTTAAGGATATACTTCAGTAAAAACAAATCATATTGTATCAAAAAATAAAACCAAAACTTTAGTCAATATTAACAATGAGAATTACTCACTGGATATTTATACCATTCTAAGGCATATTCACGAAGAAGAAAATACAGATAATTGTCAGACTTTAAAATGTATAATAATTTCTATACATTGAAAAAGTAAAAGCAATCTCTACAGAAACAGAACTATAATGTACAGCTTTCACATAAGCAGAGAAAAATAAAATGAAATACAGAATACTTTAATAATCCAGTAGAAAGCAGGATGGGGGCCAAAGGGAGCAAAACAAAAAACTCAAAAGAAGACAATACATAAATATGAATATAACTGCAAACATAATAAACATAAATAATAAACTCCCTATTCAAAGACAAGATTAATCAGAGCTATCTAAAAATAAAAAAGCCAGGCTTAATCTGCTTGGGAAAGACATCCCTAAAACAAAACCAGCAAAACAATTGCTCTAAAAATGAGAACTTGGGGATTGAAAGAGTATTCAACAAATACTAACCAAAAAAGAGCTGATACAGCAATGTTGATATGAAAAAACAAACTGTAAGTCAACAAAGCATCAATTGGAGTAAAAAGGAACATTGTCAAAGAACAACAACAACAAAAATTCACAAAGAAGAAAGTATATTGATGAACTTGTATACACCAGGAGCATCATCTCAAAATATACAATGTAAAAACCAACATGATTCACTCTACTATGTCCCTGAAACTAACAGAACATATGTAAACTATACTGGAATTACAATAAAACAGTAATTTAAAAAAATTATATAACATGAAGAAAGAACCTGACAGAGTTGCAATGTAAAAAAGAGTAACAAATAACAAATGCACAATCTTAAAGGGAGATTTTTACTCATCCAGTTTCATGGCAACTGACTATCTAAATTCGGGCTGCTAAACCTAAGCACAGAATCACAATCCCCTACTTGTTTCTCGCTCTGCATTTACCCATCTCTTAAAAGAGGGCCAAGTGGATACGTTCAAAGATGAAAACCAAGCCCTGAGGATGAAGAATTCCCAACCACCACCAGCAAGAGCTGGGAAGAGGGGTTCCAAGGTCTAACACTGGTAGGGAAGATGAGAGAGAGAAGGAGGGGCTGGGGTTTATTAAGCACTAGACTTCCTCAGAAGGAGGGCTGACTAGACGGCACAGCCTCTAAGCTGCTCCTCCAAGTGTGACAGGTGAGAAAGCTGTACATGAGTCCTCCTGTCATCGGTGCTCTGCTTGGATACTGCTGTGCAGATTCATATGGCCTTCAGAGAAACAGTATTTTAGGCTCAGAGGGTCACATTAAGACAGTGTTGACTACATAAATAGGAAAAGTGCCAAAGGAAGCGAGAAAAGAAAATAGAAAACACTGTCCAGTACTTTATAGGGAAACCCAAATTTAGAAGCATTTAGATAAAATGAGAGTTACAAGGTCAGAATCAGCATGAGCGACATCTATCAGTGTATTGATTGTGGTACAGAGTGGGTGTAGGCATGCGGGGTGTTCAAAAGGGCAGTTAAAGAAGCTAAAAAGTAACTAAATTAGTTCAGGAGACTCTGAATGGTTAAAAAAAAAAAGCTTACTTTTGGAACTGGAAAAATATGGACAGTCGAATAAAAAGAGCATCTGGAAATAGAATAAGCGCAAGTTTTATCAGGCGGGAAAACAGAGAAGGCACTAAGATGAACATGGAGGCACCACAGGAGCTAATGTATGAAAAGAACTAGTAGACCAATGAGAATGTGAGAGCTTCCTCCACAGACAAACCAGTCTTCTTGAACAGTTTACTGACTGCCAAAAAAATTTGTACATTAAACTCAAAACCCTGACCACCTGGCTCTAAAATTCTGTTTTTAAATTTGTGATAATTCCTCTCAGATGTTTTCCCTTTAGTTCTGTCCTCAGTGGAGCCAGCAAACAATAACCAGTCACCCCCACTGAAGGGGGTGCCTACACCACAATTCAGTGACTTAAATTGTTCACAAATTGTCATGCTTCAGAAAAAACTATTCAGTTGAATAAGCACATGCTTAGAAATAAAGCTCTGGTACATCATCTTTCTGAACTGCAGATCAACAACAAATATAAGTAAGTTCTACAAACATATATTTAACTTCCAAACTTCAGGGGAAAAAAGCAAGTTTCATTACAAGGTAAATACTATGGTAACATTTATATGAGATGACTGATATACAGATGGATAGATGGAGGATGGATGGATGGATGGATGATGGAGGATGAGACTGGGAATGGTTACATAAGAATTCAGATGGATACACACTAAATTATTATGTGGTCATCACCAAAGATACTATTCTCTTTTATTTCATATACTTAAGAACACTGAATACATACGAATTTATAATTACTGTTTATGTCTATTAATCTGAGCACATTTATCCTAAATAGCACAAAATAAATATAAACTTAGAATTCTGTTGTTAGAACAATTCCAACATAAAACCAAAGAAAGAGAACAGAAATACATTGCTATTATTAGTACATATACAAGTTGCTAATATTAAAATCATAATTACTTTGGCCCCAATGCTTGCCCAGAACTGGAAACTGGAATTGCTACACTAAACTCAATTTGGACACTGCTTACCTGGAAGCTAAATTGACCCCCAGCCATCTACTTGTGTGGGTAACAATAACAACATTGCTCAAGCAAAGCTGAGCTTCCTTGGCACATCATGAAGTTCTGTAGAAACTTCTTATTTGGTAGTGACAGGTGAATGCCATTAGCTATTGAAATGAGCTTCCTAGAAGTACCTATTTCTTAAATTCCTCGGGCCTTTGACCTTTTGATACGTCAAGAGGATGAATGGAGCTATAAGGTTTTGAGCAGCTGCTTGATGGTGGTGACATTCACCTAGTAGAGCCTCTGTCCCTCTAACCTCCACTTCTCTCTGACACGTTGTTTCTTGTTCTGAACTGAACAAGGAATTCAGATGAGGCCCCAATGGTCCAAAATGAATAAAGTAAGCCTAGACTTCTATGGAAGCCAAAAGGAAAAAGTTGGTATGAAACCAGGAGGACACAGGGCAGGTACCAGGGGCCCTGAATGTTCTGTAGATAGCAAGGTCATCAACAGGCAGTTAGAAGTGGTCAGAACTTTAGCTCCCTCTAACAGGTACCTTGAACTAACATGTTCAAGACAGAGAAACAGTGCCAGCCCAATCAAAATAGTGAACTGAGAGGAAAATACTGAGACAGATACTCTGAGTGAGAGATAAAGCACAGCATTAGTGAATAGCCATATATAAGTAAGGAGGGGCCAAAGAAGGGTAGAGTCAAAAATCAATGGAAAGTAACTACAGAAGAATATGGCAGTGGTAGAATTTATAGGCTAAAGTAATATTTCAGTTAAACACTTATGTATTATTTTCTAAATTACCTCGTTATCTTAAAAAAAAATCTGTCAACATCTACTGAAGAACAATTTTGCTACCCAGCACAATCTGCTCTAACATACATTTTCCTTAACTAAATACTCAAGCTAAATCCTATTTAAGGTAATCAAAGAACTATCTTGGTTATAACTGAATACTTAAGGTTGTAAGATTTTTACCTTGGAGCCTATAATCTTGTGTGGTAGAGACACTGTACATAAAAATTTAAGGGAATAAATTAATGTAGAGACTTAAATAAGTCTCTACATTAGCCTTCATGAATATGAACTACTTTGTGAGGAAAAAAAAAAGAAATCTTCTAGGCATTGTTTTTTGTCATTTTATTTTATTATTTTTTTCAGTGTTCAAAATTCATTGTTTATGCACCACACCCAGTGCTCCATGCAATATGTGCCCTCCATAATACCCACCACCAGGCCTTCCCATCTCCCCACCCCTCCCCTCCAAAACCCTCAGTTTGTTTCTCAGAGTCCACAGTCTCTTATCGTTAGTCTCCCCCTAAGATTTTCCCCAACTCACTTCTCCTCTCCTTTTCCCAGTGTCCTCTGTATTATTCCTTATGCTCCACAACTAAGTGAAAGCATGTGATAATTGACTCTCTCTGCTTGACTTATTTCACTCAACATAATCTTCTCCAGTCCCATTCATGTTGATGAAAATGATAGTTATTCATTCTTTCTGATGGCTGAGTAATACTCCATAGTATATATGGACCACATCTTCTTTATCCATTCATCTGTTGAAGGGCATCTTGGTTCCTCCCAGTTTGGTGACTGTGGCCATTGCTACTATGAACATTGGGGTACAGATGGCCCTTCTTTTCACCACACCTGTATCTTTGGGGTAAATACCTAGTAGTGCAATTGCAGGGTCTTAGAGAAGCTCTATTTTTAATTTCTTAAGGAATCTCCACACTGTTTTCCAAAGTGGTTGTACCAACTTGCATTCCCACCAACAGTGTAAGAGGGTTCCCCTTTCTCCACATCCTCTCCAACACACGTTGTTTACTGTTTCGTTGATTTTGGCCATTCTAACTGGTGTAAAGTGGTATCTCATTGTGGTTTTCATTTGAATTTCCCTGATGGCTAATGATGAACATTTCTCCCAAGTGCTGGCAGGGTTTGCAGGGGCCCTGTGGGAAAGCAGAACCCATCCACAACGTGTGCCACCTGGTCTCATGGCCTGTTCCAGTTAGCCAGACCTTTCCGCTGACGTTTTTGGAAAAACACTCCACTGTTGCCCATTTTACATTGCATCTCCCCCATGTTTAGAAATTATCACACTACGGCTGCCACTTTTTCCCACTGTAAACTTCTATTCAAAAAGGCAAAATGCCTCTTCAGTAATAGAAATCTTAGCAGTGGAAGAAAGGAAAATATTTTTTAGATGAATTAAAATAAGAATCAATATAGTTCCCAGTCATTATTGTAGAATACGTTTTTTCACCAAAATTCAATTCCATGAGCTTCCTTTGTGTGTTAAGACATAGTTTAAATTTTGACTTCTATTTAAAGGCCCTAAGACTTTGCTTCAGTCACCCTAATTACTTCCATTACTAACATTTATTACCTTTCCAATTGTCTATCAGTGACATTTGTCTTCCATCAAACTTCTTTACCATTTTTAAGAAAATTATCAACAAATTTCCTCAATTTAAGAATACTGGCTAACCAAACCTCCAAGACAGACTTTTCTCTCTGGCTCAATAATTTCCCACAAAATCATTTTAATATAATTTTCTCAAGTAAAAAAATGTAGTTTACTTATGAGTAAAGAAATCACGTTAAGGTTGAAATCACCATAAAAGAAGAGTCTTTAACTTTCTCAGAAAACACTTAGTTTTAACGCTTGATGGGTTTCCAAAAGCACTGGGATAATAACACATTAAAAAAAAAAACCTGGGCGCCTGGGTGGCTCAGTGGGTTAAGCCGCTGCCTTCGGCTCGGGTCATGATCTCGCGTCCTGGGATCGAGTCCCACATGGGGCTCTCTGCTCAGCAGGGAGCCTGCTTCCTCCTCTCTCTCTCTCTGCCTGCCTCTCCAACTACTTGTGATTTCTCTCTGTCAAATAAATAAATAAAATCTTAAAAAAAAAAAAAAAAAAAAAAAAAAACCTGATTTTGTGTTTGCTGTCCTGAGTAATATCTGCGGCCTCCCACAGCCATACAGCTGTGCTGCCTAAGTGTGATTCAGTGTTCTGAAAACTGAAATTCTGTACCATTTTGGTAACCACAGATCTTCATTGCTAAAGGTACTACTTTAATCATGTCTCATCCTTTCTAAGCATGTGGATTACCCCTCAGTTTAGACATGTCCTTTTCACTGAGACTTGCTGGGAAAAACAAAGGCTTACAAAGAATGTTCTTCTGGACACATACTAGAAAATCAGCCCCCACCCAAACTACACACCTGTATTAGATAAGGAGAGAAAACAGAGTGACTTCTGATACTGGTTCAAACAGATTCTGATTTCACTTAGATATTCCTATTGATTTGCAGTTGCCATCACCAACTCAAGGGAGACACCTATATATTACTTTTTTTTTTTTTTTTTTAACCATA
Source organism: Mustela lutreola (assembly GCF_030435805.1). Lineage (NCBI taxonomy): Eukaryota > Metazoa > Chordata > Mammalia > Carnivora > Mustelidae > Mustela > Mustela lutreola. Next base: position 68,101,726 of record NC_081295.1, read on the forward strand.
GAAAATATTTTATGGACTAAAAATGTTTCTGGGGTGCCTGAGTGTCTCAGTCAGTTAAGCATCCGACTCTTGATTTTGGCTCAGGTCATGATGTCAGGGTGGTAAGATCAAGCCACAAGTGGGGCTTCATGCTCTGTGGGGGGTCTGCTTGAGATTCTCTCCCTCTTTCTCTGCCCCTCCCTAATTCATGCTCTCTTTCTCTCTCTCTTTCTAAAATAAATAAATAAGTCATTAAAAAATTAAAATGTTTTAATAGTTAAGGATGATGAAGTAAAATTCAAAATAAAAATCATGTATAATATTAGCTTTTGATTAACGACCGTAATATTGCTATGTTAAGTAAATTTTAATTGAGATATATGGTTCAAGAAGCTGAAATATTTTCATGCAGAATGCAAGTTGTATCCACATGCTTGGAAGAAAAACACTGCTTGAACAAAACAAAACAAAAAATAGTGGTTTAATACCATGTAAAAGAATCCATTTAATAAAGTAGAATAATAAAAATAAATATGTATGTACATGTATATTTTCACACAATTCACACCCAGAATAATTTCATCATTCATACTAAGGGAAATGAGCCATGCATTGCTAATCTTAAAACAAAAATATTTAACTGTGAGATGTTTCTGATTATTTTTCTATAAATTAAAATTTATCTTTAGATTTCATTTAAATACTTTTTTTTAAGAATTTTTATTCATTTGAAGAGAGAAAGAGAGCGGGGGATAGACAGAGGGAGAGAAAGAAGCAGACTCCCTGCTGAGTAGGGAGCCAATTGTGGGACTGGATCCCAGGACCCTGAGATCATGACCTGAGCTGAAGGCAGATGCTTAACTGACTGACCCACCCAGGGGCCCCATTTAAGTACATATTTAAATAGTCTTTCTAAATTAAAAAAAAAAAAGGAAATTATGGTGAAAGCTGAAAATGGTAAAATAATATATGCTTTGCAGAAGTTAACAGGTTTTGTAATACATAAATTTCTATATACAACATACAGCCACACATAGGCACATACTGTGCTACTTGATGTTCTCACTTATGTTTTGGAATGACATTAATGTAATGACACCTATGTAATGGAATGACATTAATTGGTAAAGCTCGACTTAATCTTCCTATTTTTGAAGTACAACTGGAGACTCATAAGTAATTTGTATCAGATGAATGATTTGGTTACATTTACACTCTCATGTTTCTTATAACCACATATGTCTCATGGGATAGCTTTATTCAGATACTAACAAAGAAACTACAAATTTTAAAACTTAAGTTTTTTTTCTTTAAACAGCTTTATATTGGGGGTTGGACATTTTTAATTCTATAAAAGTCATTTTGAAAGAAGAAAAGTTAGCATTGTAATCAAAGTCAACACGCAGCCTCCCTCAGAAAAATAAGACATCAGAAAGATTTCAATACAAGGCACCTGGGTGGCTCAGTAGGTTAAGCATTCCACTCTTGGTTTCAGCTCAGGTCATGATCTCAGGGTCATGGGATAGAGCCCTGCATCAGGATCCACTCTTACTACAGTCTGCTTGAGATTCTTTCCCACTCCTCTTCCTCCCCTTCTGCTCCTTCTCCTGCTCTCTCTCTCTCTAAAATATATAAAATCTTTTTAAAAAATGAGAGATACTCAAGGGGCACCTTGGTGGCTCAGTTGGTTAAGTGTCTGCCTTCAGCTCAGGTCATGATCCCAGGGTCCTGGGATGGAGCTCTGCCTCAGGCTCCCTGCTCAGCAGGAAGCCTGCTTCTCCCTCTCCCACTCCCCCTGCTTGTGTTCCCCCCCTCTCTGTCAATCAAATAAATATATAAAACCTTTTAAAAAAATCAAAATACTCAAAAAAGGAGAGATCATTCATATACATTCTCTAACATGATTTCTCAATAGTTGGCTTAAAAATAACAAAATGAATGAAAGTGACAAAAAACAAAGTCCCAATCTAACAACTGTATAAAAAGGAGCCAGAGAATTATTGCAGATATTTGTGTAACAAAGAATTAAAAGGGGAATTTACAAAAATAAAAATAAAGTTATTTAAGTTATGTAGAATCAAATGTAGCTGTATAGCTGGATCTTGATTGCCACATTTCAACAATAAACAGATAAATAAGTAAAATAAATAAATTTCTTTCTTGGAATAGCAACAATTAACCTCACATAGATTTTATATTTCACTAAATTGACTTAATAATCATGTAAGTCTATAATCTCCTAGAAAATATACAGTAGATCAACTGTGGTAGGGAGAAAAAGTTAAAACGGGAAGGTTCTTTTTTTTTTTTAACATCTTAATTTTATTTTTTTTTTCATTGCTCCAAGATAAAAAGGGAAGTTTCTTCAAGCTATATAATTATTTTTCCAAAACAAAGATAATAAATGTTAAATATGAATGAGAGTAAGAAGCACATAATGTGCATAGATCCTCCATTTCCACCTATCTGTTAACTTTTTCTGGGCAATCTGGACAGCAGACACAAGCAGAGAGCTATTCCTCACTCGCCAGGAAGGAGATATGCCTAGCTTAAGAAAAACTTCCCTTCTTCAAAGGAAGAGAGACAATGTCCTCCAACCCTAGAAGAAAGGAAGCATCTCCTTCTCCCTAAAACAAAATGGAACAAGTGGAGCTTTCCCACACCCATATTCATAAATACTGCACACACTTAAATATACAATAAATCTAATATATAACTTCTATCTTTTAAGAAGTAATATAATTAATGTTATAGACATGAGATTTGAGAGAGGTTTTAAATCAGGAAAACCTAGCTTATTAAAAAAAATGAAAATAAATATAAAGAAATATCAATGGTCTCAAAAAGATTAGCTATCTCTATACTTAATCTTAAACCACTTGTCCCATTAAGGAATAGAAGTAAACACAGGAAAGCATATTTATAAGCTCGGTGCTGCAGAGGAATAGAAGAAAATCATATTCTGAAAGTAATACAGATAGCCCAAGGTGGGAGGAATAGAAAAATGCAATGCAATGCAAGGCAATGAAATGAAAAGAAAAAAAATTAAAAAAATAAAAATAGGGATGCCTGGATGGTTCAGTCCATAAAGGAGCATCCAACTCTTGATCTCAGCCTGGGTCTCAATCTCAGGGTTGTGGGCTCAAGTCCCACGCTGGGCTCCACACTGGGTATGGAGCCTACTTAAAAATATATGTATTAATTTTTTTTTAAAGACAAAAGAAATGAGGTGGATGACAGAAAAGAAATAAAGGAAGAATGATGTAATAAAGGCAGGAAAGAGGGAAACAAAGGAGGAGGATGAGCTGCAGAGGAAGAGTCTGCTCTGAGTGAAGAGGAAGGTGTGAGCAAAGGCTACCAGCATGTGAGAAAGAATAAGTGACACCAGGCTAGAGAAAGACTGGAAACGAATGTTGAGGAATACAAGGAGCTATCTGGGTTAACAGTAACACCAGTGATCTGTATATAAATAGATAAGTAGATAGACACAGATATAAGTGGATTTATAAACATAAATTGATATATGTGTCAATTTATAGTTTGTAAAGTTCTCTCACTATTTCATTTGATTCTCACCACAATGAGTTTATGAGTTTAAGTATTTCTGTTATGTCTTTTATACAAATAAGATAAGGTATCCGCAATTTAGAAGATTAAGTGAGTTGCCTAAGGTAGGTTGGTGTCTGTCTATTCACCCCCACTCCCACACATACAGTAAGTAAATGGAACAACCAAGACTTGAACCTAAGTCTCCAAAGGTTTAATTATGTTTGCCAATACCCACCCAAGCATTTAACAAAAAACAGATTAATCCTCCCTTTTCCTCATCCTCCCTACATTTAATCCATTAGAAAATCCTTAACTAAGACCCACCACAATTTGCAGAAATGGTCATTTCTTTTTTTTTCCCAAGAATTATTTCTTTATTTTAAAGGGAGGGTAAGATAGGCAGAGGGAGAGTCTTCCAAGCAGACTCCGCGCTGAGCACAGAGCCTAATCTGAGGCTTGATCCCATGAACCTGAGATCACAACCTGGCCAAAACCAAAAGTCAGATGCTCAACTGACTGCATCACCCAAGTGTCCCAGAAATAGTCACTTCTTAGATCCTCCAGCCATGGTCAACCTCTGCCACCACAGGCTTTTGGCATATTCTTCTTCTTCTTCTTTTTTTTTTTTTTTCTGGAAAACTCTTCCCCTGGACCTCTTTACTCCTCCTCCCTCACACAAACATCCCCCATCCTGCCACTCAGCATAATTAACTACTGCTCATAACCTCAATCATGGCTTTCCCAGAAAGACTTCATTATTACATGCTTTCGTACAATCATGAACCCATGTTCCATAATATTTCATCAGTGTTATACCTCTATGGGTTTTTTTTTTAAAGATTTTATTTATTTGACAGACAGAGATCACAAGTAGATGGAGAGGCAGGCAGAGAGAGAGAGAGAGAGAGAGAGAGAGAAGCAAGCTCCCTGCTGAGCAGAGAGGCCGATGTGGGGCTCGATCCCAGGACCCTGAGATCATGACCTGAGCCGAAGGCAGAGGCTTAACCCACTGAGCCACCCAGGTGCCCCCCTCTATGGGGTTTTTTGCATGTGATTATTTGATTAGTATTTATGCTACCACTAGACGGTAAGTTCCATGCATACGGGTGCCACACGTTATCTTTTTTTTCTCCTCTCACGTTTTTATTTATTTATCAACTGATAGCCAACTACGTCTCTAGTACCCAGCACAGTGCCTGCCTTGTACACAAGTTTTATAAATGTTTCCTGAATGAGGAAGAGTGTCGTCATTGTGTTTATATTCTAGAGGCAGATCGTACAAGGCTCACACAAGATCATACAAGGGCACGATGACACAAAATCATGCAAGATCATACACGGCCCTGGTAAGGAGTTTGGAATTTTAGCAGAGTGCCATGGGAAGTGACGAAAAAACTTTGGAGGTGAGGGGGATATGATCTAAAATTTTTTAAATTTTACTCCTTCCGTTGTATAAAGAATACACAAACACAGGAAAGAGGGGAAGGAAGGTATACTTGTTAGAAGCAACTGCAATTGTCCAGAAGAAACATCATCACAGCCTGTCAGGGGCAAATATGCAAGTAGTAGAGCTAGAAAGATAGAACAGATTGGGCACGTAATGGTGATAAAATGGCGAGACCTTGAAAATGTTAAAAATGAACTGCACATGGGAATGAGCAAGAAGAAAATAGGAAAACTTAGTTTTAGGTTTGAGGTACTAAAAAGACAAATAATAAAACTTCAAATTTGAGTATAGAATAAAAAGAAGTCTGAGTTCTTCTGAAAGAGTCATCAAAAGAAAGATTCTGGGGCACCTGGGTGGCTCAGTGGTTAAGCCGCTGCCTTCGGCTTGGGTCATGATCCCAGGGTCCTGGGATCGAGCCCCACATAGGGCTCTCTGCTGAGCGGGGAGCCTGCTTCCTCCTCTCTCTCTCTGCCTGCCTCTCTGCCTACTTGGGATCTCTGTCTGTCAAATAAATAAATAAAATCTTTAAAAGAAAAAAAAAAAAGAAAGAAAGATTCTAAAGGGGCACCTGAGTGGCTCAGTCAGTTAAACATCTGATTCTTGATCTCAGCTCAAGTCATGATCTCAGGGTCATGAATTCAAACCTTTTGTTGGGCTCCACACTAGGTGTGAAGTGGAAGGACAGACGGAAGGAAGATAGGTTGGATCTAAGAAATGGAAATTTGGGGGATGCCAGGGTGGCTCAGTTGGTTAAGCATCTGCCTTCGGCTCAGGTAATGATTCCAGAGTCCTGGGATTGAGTCGCACATTGGGCTCCCTGCTCAGCGGGAAGCCTGCTTTCCCTCTGCCTGCTGCTTTCTCACTCTCTCTCTCTCTCTCTGACAAATAAAAAAATAAAATCTTTTAAAAAATGCAAATTTTGAAATACATGATCTTATATGATCTCCTAAGAATCTAACATAAAGGAGATTTTTTTTTTTAAGATTTTATTTATTTATTTGACAGACAGAGATCACAAGTAGGCAGAGAGGCAGGCAGAGAGAGAGGAGGAAGCAGGCTCTCTGCTAAGCAGAGAGCCTGATGCGGGGCTCAATCCCAGGACCCTGAGATCATGACCTTTGTCTTTAACCCACTGAGCCACCCAGGCGCCCCAAACATAAAGGAGATTTTAAAGATAAAAATTGCAGTTGCTCCCCACAAAATTAAGGTTAGCCACTGGATTTTTTAATCATGCTAACATGTTCATATTCAAGAATCTATTTTTGAATTTTGAATTTGGCTAAACACTAGACATCTAAATCATAAGACTTTGTTTTATGGGATGTTTCACATCTCTTTTCAGTGTGCTTCCCACTTATTTTTCCTTAGAACTCCTCTAAATATATTTTAGAGTCACTAAATCTTGAAATCAATGAAAAAACTGTTAGCCAAATCTCAGTGCCACAGCTAAGTTCATGAGTCCTGAAAAAAAAATATCAAGAAGTATGGGATAACCATTTTCCATGTCAACAATAAGCTATGTTTTTGCCTTACAATGGCAATTAATGGTTCACGCAATCAAAGTTGGAAAAAAATATGAAAATTCAAACCAACCAATTTATTTCCTATCATACTGTATTAAAATCATGTTTAACAACCAAAGGATTGGGGAAGGGAGCTGGAGATCCACAATGCAGTAAAGTATTGATGGAGATAAATGAAGAACTCTCTAGAAATACAAGTATTTACTCACATAAAGTTAAATTGTTTTCAAGTCAGAAATAGACAAGAAATAAAGAGTTGAGAAATAACAAGGCACTACAAACCTTGTTCGCCAGTTAATATTTTGCTACCAACAAAAAGTTCTTTCCCTTCTAGAAGTGGAAATTATTGAAGGTTCTATAAAGCAGAAATTATCAAAACACAGCCTTTTTTTTTTCACACAGGCTTCCACTTTAAATCACCAAATAAGTAAAATATACTCCACATTTTCCGAGCTGTGTGGCCTCTGAGGCTCCCTTATTCCTTATCATAAAACCTCACCCTGAAGAAAGATTTTCTGCTTAAGACTTGCTAATTGTCGGCAAATCACAGAGGCTTTCTCAGACACACCATTTTTTTTCTCCTTTCCAAAAAAATCCCCCAAACCTTCTTCCTGTTACTTTCCTCATGGAGAAAGGATACGGTATCATAACCAAAAGAATAAGGAAGCTCTCACCACAGAGGCCCACGTATTACCACGGGGTTTGACTGTGTAGACTTCTTCCTACAGGCTAACCTCACTTGGCTTCCTAGTGACAGAGAACCCTAAGATGGACAAGTTTCAAACCAGAAAAAGGTATCTGGTTTCAAAAAAAAATAGGCATGTTAGTGTGTTATCTTACTGTGGTACATGGTTTTACTACTCTTGTATTATGGAAAGGACACGAGAATGGTTAAGATTAATAGCAAATTAATGAAAACCAGTCCTAAGTATTCTGGAGTGGTACTACCTTAATCAGAATGGGGAACAAAGATTTGTTTCAAAATGTCTGCAGGGCTTTAAAACAAAATTTTTATGAAAAGAAAAGTATGTTTTCAGTCACATCTGCGTAATTATCTAATAAGTTAAATTTGAATATTTTAAGAATATTTATTATTGCAATGTCACTGCCTTGTTTAAAATCTCATAAAACTTCAAGGCTCTGGCCTGAAATTACTGCAATTCTGGATCATCCTATAATCATTATCACACTCACTTAAACTCTAATATACTGAAATTTATTTCCTAAAAGCAAGTATAGTCTCTCCATTAAATCTCAATTTAAGTATCTTGGATTTCCACAGTTTGGTGCTTTATTTTCATCACCCATAAAAGAACATTATATTGTTTTAATAAAAGGAAAAAATATATATTTTAGCATAAATACTAAAGGAACGTATACTATACTGGAAACTCTAAGAAAACTACATTTATGTCTCTTCAAACAATACCTAAAATCTTTTTGTGAGTGTGTGTTTTGTTGCCTTTTGTTTAAGGGTGCCTGTTTCCAGTACAACAAAAAAGTTTAGTAGCTATGGAAAATCTGTAATTAAAATCTTATATCATCTCCAATTTGACTTAGATAAAAAATTCTAGGGTGCCTGGGTGGCTCAGTGGGTTAAGCCACTGCCTTCAGCCCAGGTCATGATTTCAGGGTCCTGGGATTGAGCCCCACATCGGGCTCTCTGCTCAGCAGGGAGCCTGCTTCCCCCTCTCTCTCTGGCTGCTGCTCTGCCTACCTGTGATCTCTCTCTCTCTCTCTCTCTCTCTCTGTCAAATAATTAAATAAATAATTCTTTAAAAAAAAATTCTAAAAAGCCTCTCTGAATAAATTTTACAGTAAACTTAAATTATACAGTAAACTTATTTTAAATAATTCACATGTGTATTCAAGTTTGTACGCACAAAAGTATCAAGTTATTGAAAGTGAGGCAACATGTTTTTGTCTAAAATTCCTGGACTGGGAATCAGAAGCCCCAGATCCAACTCCTGCTTTCTCTGGGTATTAGATCGATGATTTGGGAGAGCCACTCAACTCTCTGTATCCTAGTTATATCATCTGGAAAAACAGAAACTGCACTTGTAGTGTCCTGAGGGCTGCTTTAGGAGGCTAGCACTTATAGGCCACATAACTTTGGGCAAGTGACAGTTATGTGGGTCCTCAGCTCCCTCATAAGGCACATAACGGCAAATATAAATATATCTACCTCATAAGACTGCTCTCATGAATAAATGTGATCATTTAGTTAAGGGGCTGAAGACCATGCTCGGGACATAGTAAGAATCTGATAGCTATCACTATTTGTGCTGTTGTCCTTATGTGGGATAAATGCCGCAAATTCCGAAAGGAAAATGCCCAGGCAGGCTAGAAAGCCCGGCTGGGCAGGAGCAGAATACATGGCCAGTATTCCGGGGAGCAATGCCTCCAACCCACAGCACTTAGTGGGGGAGTCCCTGATTAAGTACCTAGCATTACTATGGCAGCAGGTTCTCCGTTCAGGTAAGTCAAGTCTAAAAACAAGACTGCGCCTTCCCAACTGTCAAATCCGCGTAAGACTTTTTCTCATCAGAGGGGGCTTTCTGCCGAAGCTTTGAAGACACAAACTTGAGGTCTCTCTCTCTCTAGACTAAAAAGAAATCTGAACACAGTAATGTTTAACTTCACTGATTTAGTTCTTTATGAGGCCAGGAAAAAAAAAAAAAGTCATGATCTATTAAAAACACCCGAACCTCTGGGAGCTAGGCCGGATGTTGGAATCCTTTCAACCGTGGAAGAAGTGATTCAGGACACAGAGCCGTGCTAGGAGGCTTCTAATGAAACCCGGCTCACATTCATCATGGGCTGGATCCTGGAACAGCTTTTGCTTTGTCCCATATGGTAGTTTAAATACATTTCAAACCATTGTTGGTTTATATAGTACATGACAGAAGAGAATTTATTCACAATGTCCCAACTGTATATTTGTTTTAGTTACAACACTTACTGTGTATGCAATAAATGCCCCACTACAAAAATAATAAAAAATGCTTTTCTTCCACATAAATCATCCCTTGCTTTGTTGCAGTTAAAGTGTGGATTAAATACATGTGATGCTTTTTTCTTTTTTAACTTCCTACTGAGGATCTTTGTCCAGTTCAGCTCTTTTATGATTTAAATTTATGTATGTTATAAATAAGGCATATTTTGTCCTTTATAGTCGATTCACAAAAATAACTACTTAAACATGGTGACAGTATCAGTTTTTAAAATGTTAAATATTATAAACTAATAGGCAAAAAAACGAGAGATGCTGAACATGCCAGTTTTCAGCATAACTCAACATAACAACAAAGCGGAAAGAAAGGAACCTGGATTTCAAATTAAAGATTCCGTTTGTAATAAATGTCCGCAATAAAACAAATTTGCTCAGAAATTTTGAGAGTATAAAAGAAGTATTCATTTTTCCCCTGAGAGAATATACTTTTCACCTGGAGCATCAGCTAATCAAGTTAAAATGGTGTAGGGTACTGGAAGATGGAGGCACCGATGACAAGACAGTCCCGCCCAGCAACTGGCTTCAGCAAGTCATTCCATAATCAGAAGCCACTTTCTTTACACGTAAGTTGAGGACCTCTGTCTCTGGGTCCCTTCTAATGCCGTACACCTATGGCTATGCCTTCTGGTGCTCTACTCCATAGGAACAATTTGTTCTACCCCATCTGGAGCCCATCCGTCCAGTCCTAATCTAAAATCTGCCACTTACCTAGGCAAGTGTCTTCACCAAGGCATTTAACCTCTCCTTGGCCTGGTCTCCTTGCTTTTGTAATTTGTGATAACAGTCATGCAATATTCATATACTGCCTTACCTGGCAGAGAAAAGGACCTAAAAACACGGAATTTTACAACATTACAACTACCAGGCCAAGGGTTTCTGTTTGGCCCAGTGTTTACTGAGATTATATTGGACACACCACCTACAAGAATAAATACACACACACACTCACACACACATAACAACATTTAGTGAGCACATAATCATCACTGAGAGTTATGAATAATGGCAAAAATAGGGACATGTCCTCCCTCTTTATTTATGTACATGTTTTACTCTTCTGTATAACCTACTTGAAATACTGAACAGATAGGAGGCAATCTAACCTAGTTCAAAAAGATAGAACTGGTTTGCAAACCCAAGTCTGCCACTTACCAGTACTCTGGTCTTGAATAGGACGCTCAGCTTCCTCAACAGTCTAACGGAAGCACAGATACTGCAGTAACAATAGTGGCCGTATTAGGTTACTGGGAGAATGAAGGCAGAAACACACTGAATGAGCCCACACAACACCAGCTCACGGTGGGCGCCCCCCAGACCATAGAAGGTACCTTCTTGGTCTGCTTAGACCCTCTGCGAAAATTCCCCCCATCAGTTGCTCACAGATCAGGCTGCCATGTCTCAGCTGCTAATGGAGTACATTTTCTCACTCAAAACTTCATAAAAGGACCTGTTCATTATGCTCATCCACTCATGGAGGGCACGGTGCTCAGCACTGGAAAGTCAAAGAAAACTACGCATTCAACCTCCTTTGCTGAACGTCATTATAAGTTTTAACAACCAACTAGTAGCTAGCATTCATTACTTGCTCACCCTGTGCCAGGCACTATTTGAAGTGAGTTTTAAGTTGTTTAATGCTTATAAGGCCACTTTTCACCACCCCTTTCTTAACACACCGGCCACTCGACTGGTCTTCCTTCTTCTGACCTTGTTGTACTTTGTATATTCTCAAAAATGGCAGCCAACATGTTCTTGTTAAAATAGTCAGACATTATTTGGGTTTGGGGTAGTCAACCTACCTCAAACCCTCCAATGCTTCATCTCACTACAAGCCGTAAAAGGATTATCTCCTATTTACTTACCCTGCTCCAACTACAGTAACTCCTTACATTCCTTAAAAGTGTCAAGCACCTTCCACCTTGAGGCCCTGCATTTGCTGTTCCCTCTGCCAGGAATGCTTTTCCCCCAGATACCCTCACTGATTGGACCCCTATCTCTTTCAGTCTTTACTAAACTGTCCTCTTCTCGAAGAGGTCTTCCCTGACAATTTTATTTAAAATTGCAACCTTCTCCTTTCTCTGCTCCTAACCTGACCCCAGGATTCCCTATCCAACTTCTACCATTTACCACACCATCTCTTTTACTTATACTATTTGTTGTCTATCTCCTCCTCACCACTGCATCCAGAATATAAACTTAGGGACAGGAATTTTTGTTTATCCATTTAATGCTGTATTCCCAGTGCCTAGAAAGTCCTGGAACAGAGGAAGGGTTAAATTGTTGAATTAATGAACAAACCCTAAAAGATAGATCAATTATATCCCTACTTTACAGGTGAGAAAAATGGAGGGTATCTGAACTCTGATAAGATGCAGAAGCAGGATTAAAACTCACACTCTATTGCTGTGCAAAAGCTTTTGATCTTGATGAAATCCCAATAGTTCATTTTTGCCCTTGCTTCCCTTGCCTTTGACGCTGTACCTAGGAAGATGTTGCTGCGGCTGAGGTTGAAGAGGTTGCTGCCTGTGTTCTCCTCAAGGATTTTGATGGATTCCTTTCGCACATTGAGGTCCTTCATCCATTTTGAGTTTATTTTTCTGTGTGGTGTAAGGAAATGGTCCAATTTCATCTTTCTGCATGTGGCTGTCCAGTTTTCCCAGCACCATTTATTGAAGAGGCTGTCTTTTTTCCATTGGACATTCTTTCCTGCTTTGTCGAAGATTAGTTGACCATAGAGTTGAGGGTCTATTTCTGGGCTCTCTATTCTGTTCCATTGATCTATGTGTCTGTTTTTGTGCCAGTACCATGTTGTCTTGATGATGACAGCTTTGTAATAGAGCTTGAAGTCCGGAATTGTGATGCCACCAACGTTGGCTTTCTTTTTCAATATCCCTTTGGCTATTCGAGGTCTTTTCTGGTTCCATATAAATTTTAGAATTATTTGTTCCATTTCTTTGAAAAAGATGGATGGTACTTTGATAGGAATTGTATTAAATGTGTAGATTGCTTTAGGTAGCATAGACATTTTCACAATATTTATTCTTCCAATCCAGGAGCATGCAAAGGAAACAGTTAACAAAATCAAAAGACAACTGACAGAATGGGAGAAGATATTTGCAAACGACATTATCAGATAAAGGACTAGTGTCCAGAATCTATAAAGAACTTAGCAAACTCAACACCCAAAGAACAAATAATCCAATCAAGAAATGGGCAGAGGACATGAACAGATATTTCTGCAAAGACATCCAGATGGCCAACAGACACATGAAAAAGTGCTCCATATCACTTGGCATCAGGGAAATACAAATCAAAACCACAATGAGATATCACCTCACACCAGTCAGAATGGCTAAAATCAACAAGTCAGGAAATGACAGATGCTGGCGAGGATGCGGAAAAAGGGGAACCCTCCTACACTGTTGGTGGGAATGCAAGCTGGTTCAACCACTCTGGAAAACAGTATGGAGGTTCCTCAAAATGTTGAAAATAGAACTGCCCTATGACCCAACAATTGCACTATTGGGTATTTACCCTAAAGATACAAACGTAGTGATCCAAAGGGGCACGTGCACCCGAATGTTTATAGCAGCAATGTCCACAATAGCCAAACTATGGAAAGAACCTAGATGTCCATCAACAGATGAATGGATCAAGAAGATGTGGTATATATACATAATGGAATACTATGCAGCCATCAAAGGAAATGAGGTCTTGCCATTTGCGACAACATGGATGAAACTAGAGCGTATCATGCTTAGCAAAATAAGTCAAGCAGAGAAAGACAACTATCATATGATCTCCCTGATATGAGGAAGTGGTGATGCAACATGGGGGCTTAAGTGGGTAGGAGAAGAATAAATGAAACAAGATGGGAATGGGAGGGAGACAAACCATAAGTGACTCTTAATCTCACAAAACAAACTGAGGGTTGCTGGGGGGAGGGGGTTTGGGAGAAGGGGGTGGATTATGGACATTGGGGAGGGTATGTGCTTTGGTGAGTGCTGTGAAGTGTGTAAACCTGGTGATTCACAGACCTGTACCCCTGGGGATAAAAATATATGTTTATAAAAAATAAAAAATTAAAAAAAAAAAAAAAACCTCACACTCTAGAATGCACCTTGAACACTATGCTATTCTCCCTCTCAAGATAAAGTTCATGGCCCCCTATTGTGATGTATACAACCCTCCATAATCTGGCTTGGCCTAGTTCTCCAGACCCAGCTCCCAGCCCACTCACAGCACAGAGCTGCTCGTGGTGCCCAGGGCAGGCCACAATGTGTCTCTCACCCCCGCCTTTGCAACAGTTAGCTCTTCAGCCTAAATATTCTTCCTTTCTTCTTCCTGCTCTTTCCCTAACTTGCCTACACTCACATCTCAGGATCTAGCTTGGAATTAAAGAGAAGGAAAGGATGTCTATCTTGCACCAGGAGATTCTTGAGTAGAGAGTCTCTGGACTACCACAGAACCCGGCACATGTTCCCTGAGGGGCTCGTGCCACATTTTTAAAAATAATATTGGGGCACCTGGGGGGCTCGGTGGGTTAAGCCTCTCCTTCAGCTCAGGTCATGATCCCAGGGTCCTGGGATCAAGCCCCACATCAGGCTCTCTGCTTGGCAGGGAGCCTGCTTCCCGCTCTCTCTGCCTGCCTCTCTGCCCACTTGTGATCTCTGTCTTTCTCTGTAAAGTAAATAAATAAATCTTTTAAAATATATATATATTAATGTGTACCTTCCCCACTAGAAAACTAACTAATTAACCAGCTAATTGATTAATGAATCCATAGAATCTTAAGTAAGACATAACACAGGATTAATGCTCAATTACGTCTGAACTGAACGGTGGCCACAGAAACTCACTAGGAAATTTTCATGTTCAAGGTGTGAGAGGGATATCACTGCTACCAACAATATCATGTATACCATCCTTGTTCCTGCAAGGAGAATATGTATTTATTCACTCATTCAGCCACCACATTTACCTGAACCTTCTATATGAGCTATTGTGTTAGGACTCCATGGACCCCATGAAGACGAAGGAGAGAAATCTTCCCTACCTAAGCCCTGCACCCTCTCCTCCCCACCTCTAACTAGGATATAATGATCTCGTATTTAATTTAGTACCACACAAATTTCACATGAGTGATATGAACAAAATACTACCAGAGTTGTGACACCTGAGAGATTACTTCAGGATGCAGTGGTAAGGAAAGATAACATGAAGGAAGTCATATTTAGTTGAGCCTAAAAGAATGAGTTGTATCATAACATTTTTATTTTATATTAAATGAAAAGAATACCCCTCCTAACCCAGATCTTAAAAGTGAATAAAGTGAAATATCCTCTTTTCTATCCAATTACAGAGACTCAAATAATTTACCATTTCTAAGCAAAAATTTGATCATAGCCTGGTAAACACTCAAAATTTCTATAACTGACCCCAGGAATGGGGAAAGGCAGAAAGGATAGAAAGAATGGAGCCCAGTCACAGTTACCATCTTGGAAGCAGTAGAAAGGGAGTCTATAAACATTGGCCTCTCCAGTCATATAACACTAGCTGGAAAACACTGATCTAGCTTTGGCACCCACCTCCAACTTGGACTTTTGATGGAAATGGACCATCTCTGTTTAAGTGAGTATCTGAAATAATTAAACTCAACAAGCCATCATCAAATTACCACAAAGAGCTGCTTCACTGGCTCCAAACAAAGGAGCACACACACACAAAATGAAAAAATTAATATATCTAGTTCTACCAAATATAAAAACTGATCTATGTTGCTAAGGAAAAAAATCACTGAAAAAACACTGAATGCCAATATGCTTACACTAAGCATGTACTAGGACCAAATGCAACACCATGCAGCACAAGCCTGCATCTTGTAACAGAATTAAGAATCTAAAGCAAATATATAAGCTAACAAAATTATAGAGCGGCAGTCTGCAAACTATGCCTTGTGGGCCCAATCTGTCCTGCCTCTTGT
Source organism: Mustela lutreola (assembly GCF_030435805.1). NCBI lineage: Eukaryota > Metazoa > Chordata > Mammalia > Carnivora > Mustelidae > Mustela > Mustela lutreola. The sequence continues at coordinate 68,117,217 of NC_081295.1, forward strand.
TTTTGTAAAATAAAGTTTTGTTGGGGGCGCCTGGGTGGCTCAGTAGGTTAGGTGTCTGCCTCCAGCTCAGGTCATGATGCCAGGGTCCTAGGATTGAGTCCCACATCGAGTCCCACACTGAGCCCTGCATCAGGCTACCTTCTCAGCAGGGAGTCTTCTTCTCTCTCTGCCCCTCCCTCCTGTTTGTGTACACACTATAGTTTAAAAAAAAAAAAAAAAAAAAAGCTTTGTTGGAACATAGCCATATTCATTCATTTACATATTGGTTATGACTGCTTCCACCCCATACCAGCACAGGGAATTTAGCTGCAACACAGAATATCTGGCCCACAAAGCCAGAAATATTTACTAACCAGCCCCGTTTAGAAAGAGTCTGCAGATCCCTGGATCTAGATAATAATGTAAATCTTTTATCTGTGACTGGTATTGCTGATACAATACTTGACTATAGAAGACTTTTAATTCTACAAACTGTCATAAAGCTTTTTATTTGTTAAGTATAAACTTATTATATGGTGATGGTGTGGTCATCTGTTCAGAAAGATTTAAGATCTTGGTTTTAAAAATCTATAGCTACTTGGAATTTACTATAAACAAATAAATAGCAAGTTGCTGTGTAAAGGTATGCGTTTGTGTGTACTGTGCATATATGTTCTTAAAAGTTTCGACTTCATTGCGGCAGCTAAAAGGCAGGCTAAAACAAGCACAACTGACCATTTTTAATGAACAATTTGTTTCTAAAATGTCAAGGTTTTTGGTTGAATAAAGTCCACATTCATTCAGTTGTGAAACAATTATTTAATGAGTAAGCTGTAAAATATGTTACAAATTTTGATGCATGAGAATATGTGGTCTTGACTCCAAAAACCAACTCAATGCACTACAACTCTAGAATTAAACTAAAATCTCAGGAGCTCAGATAGTTTTATTTCTGCCCTGTTCCCAGAAGGACAAACTCCTTTGCCAGTCATCCAAACTCCTCCAAACTTTGGCCTCTAAGTCATTTGCAAAACCACCATTCTGCACATGTCCTCAGTTTCCGGAATACCTTCCTCCCCTCCTATGCCAGCTAAGTCATAGTATTTCTCCTCCAAGAAGTTAACCTGATGCCTCCCCTGTCTTCCTACATAGCTGATTTGGTCATGTTCTTCTGTATTCCCACAGTTCCCTACACTCAGAGCTCCATGAATGCACACAGGGTTGCAACCCAGTGGATTGCATGCTCCTTCAGAGCAACAGATGTGTCCTGATCATCTCTCTGGAAGTCCAGCCATTTCTCACCTGATGTGCAAACTGGCCAAAAACCTGCTGCACAAATGGATGTATCGATAGTAACCAACACAGTAAGTCAAGTAGAACACAGAGCATAGCAACTTGATTTCTGAAAGCAGGTCCAGATCCCAGCTTTACTTTACTTACTGGCTTTGTTCAGTTTCCTTCATCCATACAACAGAGATAAAAAGAGCATCTACTTTATATGGTTGTATTAAGGTTAAATAAAAGAATGCAAACAGAATATTTAACATGGGGCCTGCTATGCAGTAAGATAGCTATTATTATCTTATGTACAACTATTTTCTTTCCCCTCATATTAGGATATTGCCCTTTTCACCAAATTAAACACTGAAGGCATCTAGGAACAAAAAACACACTGAAGGTATCTAGGAATCCACTACAATCTTGATAATCATAAAAGTCATACTGGTGCACTAAGGGAAAACCTGGAAATTCAGAATGTACACAAAGGGAAAAACTCACCAGCTAAAGACAATGGTGGTTAACGTTTTCATCATATGTTATTAATACAATAGTATAATGTTTAAAAGATAAACATTAATTCATCGTGTTTTCCTTAAGGAATTTCTCTCTGAAGAGTTCTTTAATGAACAGTTTACATATTTAAAGTTTCTTATCAAGATGGTTTAATAGAGTCTTACGATTGTAATAACTGCACATGTTCCAGACCCCTCATACAGACCATAAACACAAACACACAATCCTATTCATCAGCAGCACCCACATGGCTATGCCAGCCAGGCTCATTACTGGCAAAAGTGTGCAAAATATGAAACATATGGTAAGAAAAGTCAAGACCCAGCAAGAGATGATCTTCAGCAAGATGAAGGTTCTTAGAAATCTGCAAAAACTTTGCTTTTAATTTTACAAGCACTGAAAAAAACAACTGCACATCCAGAATACAAAAGGCAAACAGAGCAGTGTGGTCACAATCTGTTGTGTTCATTGGAAGTTTTAAAAGGCTATTTTGTGAGGATGTATGGATGACACTCCTCCACTCTGGCATTTCCACCAATTAAAGCGTGTCCAAAAATGAAGCAGCCAGTACAAGAATGTGTCACTCCTAAAAGAAACCAATTTATGTTTTGTACAAGTATTTGTGATTAATACTGAGATCAACCAAATATTGGCCAGCAAAAGACACTACTTCCTAAAGATCATCAGGTACCTTCAGCCAACATGTTTGTACTCTCACTGTTATTATCATTACATTAACATTGAATAAGAGATGAGAAGAGAGCTGAGAATAAACTTAATATTACTATTCATCATCTAAATTTCTCTTTGCAGTGCTGTTGCAAAGTGATGAGGGAGTAGGAGGCTGGCTGAGGACAGAGCAAAAGCTGGCACCTTGCACCCCCTCTCTACCTGCTCCCCTCCATAATATGTGTAGCATTCCTCAGGCACCCCTGACTGCCATAAAATGATAAATAGTTAACTTGAAGGGATCACAATCCTGCAGAACAGGAATCTCCCTTGCTCTACAGATGTCCTAGGGATCTACAAACAGGGAGGTTACCGTATCAATAGCACAAAGTTCCAGAGGCAAATAACTCTCAGTTCCTCAAGCCCTAATGTCTCCCTCCCCACCATAAACTGGAGGATGCTGAGGTAGAAGGGAATGTAAATGATAGCAGGATCATAACACCCCACCAAGAATCTCCCAACTATCTTGATGTTAATGGCTGACCTAAAGATGACACTGATCAAGCCACAAGGGCAAGGCCTCCCCTCTGCACCTTGTAGGCCCTCTTTAACATATGAAAACTCCGTTGAAACCTCCCATCCCTTCACCACCCCCCCAACCGCAAGGTATATAACCTGCCATCCCTCAAAACCCCGGGGCAGCAGCTCTCCTGCCCACGGGTCCTGTCCCCGTGCTTTAATAAACCACCATTTTGCACCAAAGATGTCTCAAGAATTCTTTCTTGGTCATCGGCTCCGGACCTCAGCCCACCGAACCTCACCTAGGTTCTAGTACTTCATTAGAAGGATAATTTTGTGTGAGCTTGATGTTAATTGCACCATTTCAATAATAAAAATATCACTATGGAATCGGACTTGTGTCACCTGTGAGAGGTGGAATGAAAAATTTTTTGAAAAGTCAACACAAGAATAAGTAGGATTCTAATGCATATATTTATTTTAATGATATTACAGAAATTGGTTAATGATTATTAGAATTTTTGTTTGCATAATTGCATATATTACTGCACTTATGTGGTTTATTTTTAAAAATTTACTCTCTGAGGGTATCCCATAGGAATTCCCATCTTCAGTTTGGGATCTCTGATCTAAAAATCCCAAACTTGTTATTCTCTAGTCTTCCAGATGTTGCCACTTGCCCTCCAACTCATGTTGATAACCCAGCAAGAGTCCTGCCCCCACTCTCCCACTACACAGAAAGCACTGTTGAGAAACCTCATTTATAGCTCTATGGCTTATCTCTCAAGTCATACAGGGTAGGGACTCTTGTCCTTATCCTAAGTGTCTACTGCAGAGGCTGGGGCCTGAACCCCAATAGGTACTCAATGAATGAAGGTGGTGATACATTTATTAGGTTGAATCACATGAAATTATCATTTTTGTAGGTCAAAAATGATCAAATAGCAGTAGTTCTATAAAGTCCAACATACTATTTTTTGCAAATGGTTAATTACCAAGTGCATACTTGAAGGCCAGAATAGTTCTAAGTAATCTACATATATTAATTAACACACTTTCCACAAACACTTCCTATTGCAGATACTTTTATTATTCTGATTTTGTAAATGTGCAATCTAAGAAAGACACAGTATAGTTAAATAAATCGCCCAAGGTCAAACAGCTAGTACATTTCACATGGGGATTATTAACCACTCTGCTACAGTTTCTGACAACTAATTTTTTTTTGAGCAAATAAACAGTATATGCTGAGAGTATCAGCATAAACTTAAGATATTAAAAATTATATTTTCTAGTTGTTTCCACCAAAAGGTCCTAAACACAGTGACATTCCAGTAGCAATGAGCACATCTAGAACTCTAATTTTGTTTATAAATGCCTTTTCCCACCAAAAGAATTAGAGGTCCCTGGGAAAACTGGCTGGTTCCAGATCTACTTGAAGGGGTAAATCTAAGCAAGCCTGGGATATCTCCCTCTGAAAGTAAAGATGGACTCAAAACTTTAAGTGGGGTGTGTCAAAAGGGCACCGGAATTGGCTTGAGAGGTACCTACTTAGCAAATTCAGGACAGTTGCAGTATCAAAAATAATGACTATAAAGTATTAAAACATGCTTAATCAGAAATAATCCACGAGACCACAATAAGAGAAAAAAGGTAGATAGGTCAGAGAAGAAAGCTCTTCTTGACAAAAAACTGGCAAATAATACATGTAGAAGAAAAAACAGATCTTAAAAACCATTATTTTGTGGTCCTCAGGGTAACTGTTAATTCAGACACTAATCACTATTGGAGGCAAAATCCCCGAGTGAAACGCTGTCAGATCTTCATGGAGCCTGAAGGTATCACCCCCACAGCAGGTGAGCAGACACCTGGGTTGGGCTTGGCCTCAACCACTCCTTTCTTTACAACTTGATGCGCCAGCAAGAACTTCTATGGACTAGATGTTTAGAGAAACGCTTTCTAGTAAGGCAGATATAAAAATGCTGTATTAAAAATTAAGTATATTTTAAAGCATGGCTGAAATGGCAGGAAAGTCAGGGAATTCCTCAGACGACAACAATGAAGACTGGAAGATTTGGAAGGGTTAATGAGCACAGGCTGGGATTTGCCTTGGAGTCTGTCAATCCCCAGTGGACTCAAACACGGGTTTAAATGAGGCAAAGCTAGGAGTTCAAACAGAATGAGATATTAAAATCTGGGACATTCACATCAAGGTGGGATCCTTGAACGGCTGCCTCAGTGATGTAATAGGAAAAGCCCCATCTTGCAGAGGGCAATGATGGGGCCACAGGCCTATCCTGACCTTGACTTAGATGGGAAAAGTAGAGAAAACTTTCCTGAGAACTCCTAACCACAAGCTCACAATCACTCAATTTGAGAATCAAAACTCATGCTACAGGGGTTGCCAAAAAGCCTAAATCAAAATTTAGTTTAAATTAGCCCCAGATGATAGAGCTTCTAGGCATCTGGCAAGAGCAAATTCTAATTCTGTGAAGGAACATATTTTAAATTCAGGTCCCACAGGATTCTCACAGATAAAGTTCAAAACAGCATGAGCTCAAAAACAGGAACACAAACACTAACCAAAAGAAAGCTGGTTGTAACTAGACTAGGAAAACTAAATAGACCTTAGGGCAAAAGCCATTTGATAAAGATATTAACATGTACTGACAAATGTTAATTTGCCAGAAAGAATTAGCAATTCTAAATATGCATGGACCCAGTAAAATAACTTAAACATGCAAGGAGCCAAAATAGAATTGTAAGATAAACTGACAAATCCAGCATCACAATGAGAGATTTAAACACAACTATCTCAGTACTTAACAGAGTCAATGACACACATAAACACCCACTTGCCAAAAAATTTGATAGGTTAATCAATAAAACCCAGTAATATGGAAGCTTCAAACAATGTAATTATGTCTACGTTAATGGACATTCATGGATATATATTAGATTACAAATGAAAAAAAGGAAAGCCAATCAACGTGCTGAGAATGGTTAGCCACCTAGGGGAGGAATAAAACCTACCCTGTATAATGTAAACATTGGAGTCCATTTCCTTCCAAACTTTCCTCTTGAAGATTTTCTTATTTTAGTGCTTGGGTCACAAAACTTGCAGTCATCACTGACCCTCTCTTTTCCTCCCACCCCACACCCTATCCATTAGCTTATCTTATGGGCTCGATGCTTGAAATAGGTTTAGAATCCCACCACTTATCGTCACTTCCACAGTTACTACCCCAGTCCAAGCCACCATCATCTCCTGTCTGACTGACTGTAATACTCTCCTAACTGGTCCATCAGATCCTTTCCTGTTGTCCTGTGGTCTATTCTCCATCTAAAATATACATCATACCATGTCAAAGACATATGCTCAAATCTTTCCAGTGCCTCCCCATCTTCCTCAGCGTAAAGCCAAAGTCATGACCAAGGCCTACAGATTTCTGGCCCCACACCACCTCTCTGATACCATATCTGACCTCCTCTCTGTACTCATTCTGCTTCAGGCACGATGGCCTCATTGTGTTCTACGATCATGCCAAGCGAGTGTCCATCTTCAGAGCACTGCACATGCTGTTCCCTCAGTCCAAGGGTGTTCTAGCATATACCATGACTCATCCTTTCACTTCCATTGGACCTCTGCTCAGTTTTACAAAAAGAGACTTCTTTGATCATCAACCTATGGACAAATGTACGCACACCTCTTTTTCCATCACTTTTTCTCCTATTGCACATCCTTGCTCTTTTCCAATAGCATGCAGCACCGTAGGACACATGTATATATTTTGTTTCTTTCTTTGTAACAGTGCCGAGCACATAGTAAGTACTCAGTTAATCTTTGTTCAATCAGTCCATCAGTAAATAATAAATGCAATATAGCAGAATTAACAAAAACCTAGGTTCAGTCAGACTTGGATTTGGATCCCGTCTTTGCCACTTGCCATGTGAATCTGGGCAAAATCTTAACCTCACTAAGACTCCAGTGTCATCTTTAAAAGGGGAATGTAGATACCTAAAATGAAGGTGCAACTTTTTCAAAGATAAAAACTGCATGTGTATATAAATATTTAATATGTATGAAAAACTAAATATCATATATAAAGCCCTATGATTTATAATTAGTAAATGCTCAATAAGCAAACATTAATTTTGCATAACTTGGAAAAAATATTTTGATCATAAGTTTTACCACGCACAGCATATACGACTTGAAATATTAACTTTGACTTAACAATAAAGAAATAAACAAGTAGATTACAAAATAGACCAAAAATCTCAACAGACACCTTACCAAAGAAGCAATACATATGGCAAATGAGGATAGGTCATCAGGGAAATGGAAATCAAAATGAGACGGCACTACATGCTGCTAGAATGGCCAAAATCTTGCAACCCCAAAATCAAATCTCCTAACCCCAAATGCCTGGTGAGGATGTGGATCTGCTGTGGATCGACAGGAACTTCCTCACTCACCCTTATTGAGAACACAGAATGGTGCAGCCACTTCGGAAGACAGGATGACAGTTTTGTACAAAACTAAACATATTCTTACCACACATTCCAGCAGTCATGCCCCTTGGTAGTGACCCAAAGGAGATGAAAACTTGGGTCCACACAGAAACTTGCATTTAGATGTTCACAGCAGCTTTATTCATAATCGCCAAACTTGGCGGTAACCAAGATGTCCTTTAGTAGGTGAATAGAGAATTATACTGCATACAAGCAGATAATAAAATATTATTCATGGCTACAAAGAAAGGAACTATCAAGCCATGAAAAAACATGAAGGAACCTTAAATGCAACTACTAAGTGAAAGAAACCAATCTGAAAAGCCTACATATTACGTGATTCCCGTCACAGGACATTCTGGATAAATACAAAAGTATGGTAAAAAATCAGTGATCGCCTTGCCAGGAGCTGGGAGCAGGAGGAGGAAATGGACAAACAGGTAGGGCACAGAGGACTTTTAGGGCAGGGACAATACTCTGTATGATATTATGAAGCATACATGCCATTATACATTTGTTCAAAACTGCAGAATGTACCACCCCAAGAGTGAACCATAATGACTCCGAACTATGGATTTGCCGATGTGGGTTCATCAGTGGAAGAAATGTATCCTCTGGGGAGGGACCGACCCTGTGATGGAAGGAGGTTATGCACATGCCAGGGTAGATGGTATGTGGAAAATCACTGTACTTTCCCCTCAATTTTGCTGTGAACGTAACACTCAAAAAAATAAGTTTTAATAAGAAAAAAATGTTAAAATATTAACTTTGAAACCATTAAAAACCCTTAAATATATACAGAATTATACTTACTATCTGGTGGAGGATGAGAAATGTTTACTCACACTGTTTCAGAGTCTAGCTATATTACACAAGAGCAGAAAAAAATTTACTCTGGATATTCAAATAAGCTAGAAAGTTTAGAAATGTTTAATCAACACAGTGTTGAGCAGTCTTTTTTAAATGGCAAGGTTGACCTCTTTTTTAATAAGAGGGAATTTATTTCAGTGCTGAATGATAATACAAAATGCAAGGGACCGAAAATATCCTCTTTTTATTCTTCAGTGGATGGAAGCATAGTCTGGGTCCCACATTGCTAATTCAAGTTCATGTAAGTCACTTGCAAGGATTAGCTTGCGAATGACGTACCTATGCATATTCTATGGGAAAATAGGACCTTTCTAGTTTAGATGATGACAATGATAAAGGTGATCCAACAATGCCATAACAGGTATATCTACAGAAAAGTTTATGGCTTAGAAAGCACTGTCTCTGCCCCCCTTGGTGCAGGCAGAGACAAAGGTTACAGGTGAAGAAGGAGGCTCTGGGGAGTCAGGGTGCTACAGGCAAAGTGACAGGTTAACTGGAAGACTGAGATGAGGGGTAGGAACCATTTTGCCAACCCTAAGTCAGTGTCCTTCCTAAAACACTGTTGCCTTTTCTTGTTCTTTCATAAATTATAACCACAGTATTCCATCATCAAACATTTCTGAGACATTCTTTTTTAAAAAGCTTATTTTTAAAAAATATATTTCTGAAGATTGTTATTTATTTATTTATTTGTGAAAGAGAGAGAAAGAGAGAGAGCACGAGCCCACAAGCAGGGGAAGCCGCAGGCAGAGAAAGCAGCAGACTCCCCGCTGAGCAGGGAGCCCGATGTGGGACTCCATCCCAGAATCCTGGGATCATGACCCAAGCTGAAGGTGGACACCTACCTGACTGAGCCACCCAGGCATCCCTCTGAGAGATTCTTGATAACAGAGAATTTATCTATTTCTCACATATTTTACATATTAAAAAATGGAAAATAAACTCTATGAAATGCATGTACGTATGTTATATATTCCCTGCTAAGTCCATACGCATATTTATGTGTGGATTATAACAGAAAGAAAAAAATAGTGCTACAGGTGATATGGTTTCATAAAAGATGGTATCATTCACTTTCAGGGCATATGTTTTTTAAATAAGTAAAAACCTTGATATCTTTTCATGGACTTTTGGATTAAAAAATACCATAATTCTCTGATCACAGATTAGAAGCTGAGGCCATGAGAAAGACAAAACTGAATTTCTACAAAATGAAGTGAGAGAACTTGAGGACCTGTAAACAAACAGAAATTCAGTATACCTGGAGAAGATGTGGAGATACAAAAGGGCTAAGAGAGAGTCCATGGGAATCTGGAGCAAGACAGAAACCTCCAGGGAGAGATGGCCAGTGACTACGGATGACTTCTGAATTTCTATAAACTGGGTTGTATGAGAGAAAGTCTCAATTATTTCACTGTACTCACTCTAAAATCTTCTGACGCAGTAACTGCCTTATGTTCCTTGGAATAGGACAGCAGTAACTCAAAAAAGTTGTGGGCACTGTGAGGCAAAGCAGTGTGGGAGAGAACAGTGTCCTCCTGGTCTAAGAGCCATGCTAAAGATCCAGGAAAGTAGGCAGCTGTGGGGACTGACTCTTAGGCACAGTAGCTCCGACCCACTGACCTTGGAAAGCTGGAAGGTTCAGAGGAATAAAAGGTATTGAAGCTGCAGACATCTGGGGTACCACTCCATTTTCTCATCCACCCCATTCTGACAGACTGAACAGAATCTATGTTTCTCAGACCCTAAAACCTTTGAGAATATGATCAGCAGAGTCTAATTTGAGAAATTTTAAATAATTAGGTACACTAGATAAATGTTGACACTTGTGTGATCAGTGGGCACCAATAAAATATAATTTAAAATCACAAACCACTGGACTAAAATTTCATAAAGATACTTGGTTATAAGGTCATGGGTCATTCATAGGACCCAAAATTGTTTGCTCAAATATATAATACTTTATAAGGTTTTATAAAGAACTTGAGGCCCACTCCCTCAAATAATATACTTACATACCCCTGGGTACACAGATCGCATCATGAGAAATACCGGTCTGGATCATTTCTCAGTTATAACAGACACAGAGTCATTTCAGGAAGCATCTCCTGTCCTCCAATCCAAACATGACCTGAAACTCATACACTTCTATTTCTTCTAACCTGTTTTTTATCCTAATCATTTTAATATAATCATATTCTTACTTATTTCCAGTGATCGCTATCTACGCAAGTCAAGTAAGTACTCGTGAAACTGTCATTTTATAAATTCTACAGAAGGTAGCATCCTACAGGTTGTGGTTGATAGAGAGTAAGGCATGGGTCTGCCTTAAAGAAACATAATTTGGGTGTGGAGGCCTAAGATTAACAAATTAATACACAGCCTACCATATAACTCAGTACAATGTTCTGCAACTTGCACTCATTTCTACATTGTTTTGCATTTTTAGGATATTGTTTACAAAGACTTATATTTTATGATGTTACCTTGCTTCTCAAATTAGGGTTTAAGAAACATGCTCAAAAACCACAGGATTAAATACAGCACCTCCTCCTGGAGCATGAGTTTCACTTACGTTTAGGGTTAGGGGAGAGGCTGTGCTCGAGAATGTAACTATTTTAAAATTTTACTCTATATTTTTACCTATAAAGATATAATTGCAGAGGAGAATGCAAAATGTGAATGATATTTTTCAAAATTAATCACAAGCTTTCCATGAGGTTTCATTTACAATTTTCAATGGACTCACAGATTCCACCTTCAACTTACTATGAAGACCGATAAGTGGTCTACGTTCTCTGCTGCTATCAATACTGTACTAGAGGTCCTAGCCACTGCAATGAGGTGAAAAATAAAAGGCATTTTGATTCGGGAATAAAAAAGTAAGACTATTTACAGACAATCTGACTGTCTACACAGAAAACCCAATACATTAGAACCAAAAACTATTTGGCAAGGTTGCATAAGAAAAGATCCATATACAAAGATCAACCTATTTCCATACATAAAAGATAAGCAATCAGAAGTTGAAATAAAAAATTTTCACAACAGCATCAAAAATATGATAGAGTGAGACACGAATCTGACTAGCTGGGCAAGACCTGTATGCTGAAAACAAGTCAGACATCGGTGAGAGCAGTTAAAAAAGACACATAAATGGGTCAGAAGACTCAGCATTCATTGTGAAGATGTTAATTCTCCTCAAATAATATACAGATTCAATTCAATGTCAATAAAAGGGTTTTCTTTTTCTTTTTTTAATTAACAAACTAAGACCATGAAAATTCAGGACACAGACTGGAAAAAAATACCTGCAAAGTACATATTTAGAAGGATTTGCATCCAGAATACACACACCCTTACTTACACACTTACACTTTCACACAGAGAGTTTGCTATAGATAAAATATACCTCAATAAAAACTTAAAAATCAAAACAAAATAAATAAGACAATCTCTAGTTTTAGAAAGATTTTCATCTCCCTTAAAAAATCATTTTTTGACCATGAGAGACTATGGACTCTGAAAAACAATCTGAGGGTTTTGAAGGGGCGGGGGGTGGGAGGTTGGGGTACCAGGTGGTGGGTATTATAGAGGGCATGGATTGCATGGAGCACTGGGTGTGGTGCAAAAATAATAAATACTGTTATGCTGAACATTTTTTAAAAATCAGTTTTGAGAAGCATGAGATTATGTGATCCTTAAGGTCAGGAACTAAAACTTCTATTTTTTTCTTTCCTTTCCACCAGGGACTGAAACCACACACACAAGGCTTAACAAATATAACCAAATAACTCAATTCAGAAATATAATTATCTCACAAGCAAGCAGCCTGGAAGGAATATGTGTCGGGCTTGGCAGCTCAATAATTTCCTGAAGGATATAAGTTCTCTCTGTCCTTCTGCTTGGCCATCTTTAACATTTTGGCTTTTCATTCTTAGGCTTATCACCTCATTGTCAGAGAATGGCTAACGCATCACATTCTCCTACAACAGCCTCCAGAGGAGTAAGCGACACAAGATGAAAGAAAGGAGTCCTCCTTGCTGTGCCTTTCTATTTAGATGAAATAAGATCTTTCCCAGAAGTCCCTTGGGTCACTTGCCCAGGAGCAGACCAATCCCTGTCAGAAAACACTAAGATTCCCATAAATCTGGCTTCGACCAATTAGACATCTAGGACAGTGAATGGCCCTCAACAAAATCGGATTCACTTACAAAGAAGAAAAGAGGTAAGTGACTGGTCGGCAACTGAAAATGTCTGCTACAATTGTTGACTAGTAAATAGAAATCCTGAACAGCTTTTTATATTACTTAACTCTCTATTCTTCATATTCTACTGAAGAAGCATGAATATGAATGTTTGCCTCATTTACAGAGTGTCCCCTCCTCTCAGAACAAGCATTTCTGGTGGTTATAATACAATTTATGCTTTCAAATTAGTGTAAATAACCTAAGCCAAATTGAAAGAAAAAGAGAGTGAAGGTAATTGGGAAGTGTGCCAGAACCCGGCATCTGAAAACCCACCGCTGCCAATAAGCACATAATGATTTCTGAATCTTAAAGAAATAAAAGTGGAAAAGAAAACATGCTTAATCAAATAGGTCTTGATGTAGACAATACAGAATATGACACAGTCACTTTCATTACAATGCTTATATCATTGCTCAAGATCATTTTCCTTTTTACTAGTGACATTTTCTTCAGAAACAACTAAAATTAGTTCACACTTTCTGTGCCATAAGGCCCTATAGTTGGGGTTAGTGTAAAAAGCCTCAGATATATTTTATGGAGAATGAGACGCCCTGGGACTAACCATTTTCTATGTATTATAAAATACTGGAAATTGAATACAGCAGGGATTCATGTAGACTCAAATCAGTCTGAACTTTTTAGTAAAGGTTTCTCCTGTGTGACTTCAAAAAAATTCACCAATAAAAGTTCCCTACGCTCAAAAGTTCAACAATGTTGTATCTGAAAGCTCTGGGACATGAAAAAATCAAATATGCTGAAACACAGCCTGGGATTTAAAAACCAAGCTTGAATCATCACTGCACCACCAACCAGCTATGGGATCCTGAACAACCTCTTTAAATGCTGTTTGTCCTTAGCTTACTCTGATTACACCCATGAAATAATAGAGTCAAGACAATTTGGTCTCTGCGGTCTAGTGAAGCTTTATCTGCCAAAGGGGCAACATTTTGAGGAAGGACAAAACTATTTAAATAAATATACTTAAATTCTAAGGACTTTTTAATACATATCCAGACATCAAAGGATATTTTAGAATAATGTTTCAGAGTTGAAAAAAAATTTAACAACACAGAAATCTTCCTTTTCTCTCAATTCCTAAATTTATGACTTGTCCCAGAGACAGAAAAAACCAGGCACTGGGAGCCCCCCCAGTTCCTTGCATAGAGGTTGATACACACAACCTAACAATCTAACAGCAAAACAAATTCCACTAAGATTCCAACATTAACAATCAACCCATGTTCATGTAACAAATACCAATAACCCAAAGTCCTTTCATTAATTCCTTTATATCTCAAGCTTGACATTAAGGGTTCAAAAATGAAAATAACCTACATACAATTCCAATGACAGTGCAGTAAGCAACAGATGAAGGGAAAAAAATCTGTCTAGCATCCAAATATTAAATCTATTAAACCAGGAATGTTCAGTGTAGAGTTTACTCCCTTGAAGACTAGCAAATTCCTCCAACATTCTTAAATAATTATGCATAACCTGAAATTATCATTAATGATTCCTGATCTACTTCTGCACAGTAACTTAGGCACAACAGAATGTGTCTGAATCAACCCAAAAGTGAGCAGATACCATTATGGGAAGTCCCATACAAATGTGCAGCTGATGGGCATTCCAGAAAGACCTCTGAACACTGATGACAAGTTACTTAAATATTAAATGCCTCTTCTGGTTTTTCACAAAGGGTTTCAAATCACAAATTATTTTCCTAGGATAATATGCAAGTTCTTTAATTCTGAATGATTTTCAAAATCTAAGATATTGAACCAACCAAATTAGAAAAAGAAAAAGAAAAAAAAAATCAGTCTATATGGGATCCCAGCCAATGAAAACTAAATTTCATGGAAAAAAAATAAGAGTCCACAATCTCACATTGAGGTCACCGCAAGCATGGATCAGTGCAGATATTATTACACAAATTGGAGTACTGAAAAAGGGAGTAGTCCGTCTTGGGGTGACTGGAAGAGTCCCATGAAAGATACACAGCTGGGCCACACAGAGTAAATAATACCTTGACAATATTTGTCTCTTCATCTTAGGCAAATGCTTTCAAAACTGAAGTTGTGAAGGCTTTTTATTTTACTTTTAACTTTACTTTATGGACATTCAAGCTCACTTCCCTTAGCACTGATGTCCAAATCATTGTTACAACCTGTGACATTTACTCTGTATTTTTCATTAGTGAATGCCATAACTAAACTATGGCTATATACAGTTAAGCAATATATAAAAACATATAGTGATATAATGTCTATTGACCTGTCAAAGTTCCCCATTTAAAAACCACTGATCATATATATGCTGCTTACCCAATACCTATTTTATATTTTATAAATCTGGTGAATAAGAAAATTTTGAGGTAGACAAGAGTTAGCTAAAATAAAGTGTAAAGCCATAAAGTATAAAGACATCCTCAGTAACATGAAAAACAACCATAATACATTTTTCAGAGTTTGTTGAACAAATATTTTAACTTCCTGCGCACAACTTTAATCTATTGTTTAATTCCGGGTCAAAAGGAAGTAACCCAAATATGCACTCTGTTATATAAAAGGCCCAGAGGATGAAATTACATCTCTCTCTAATAAGGGCCTTTGAAATCCTATGCTAAAGTAAATTCGCAGCCAAATTATTTTTCTTCTGTTAATGCTGATTGAGCAGTAAATAATAACTAGGAAAAAAAAACCGTGTAAAATAAAGTGTTTCACACCTTTGCTTGAGCTTTCTTAAATGACGCGCCTCTACCAACTTCAATACAGGCTCAAAGGAAAGCAATTATTTCCTCAGCCTCTAAATAAAGCAATAATTCAACTGCAGTTTTCAGGGGGCAGACTTCAATTTCAACACATTAAGAAGCTGTTTAGGGAAATATGCAAATTTTAGTGTTGAGGTTGAAACAAAACAAAAATTCTCATTTCGCAACACAGTGCTGCTGTGATAGCTTTGGCTTGATAAGGCGCTCTAGCTTCTTGGCCTTCACTTTTGCATCTGTAAAATAAAGGATTCAACCAGTGTAACCTCTAAAGGTCCCACCACTTGTAGAACAAGCCCTCAGTCTTCCCTATCAAACATGTTAATATGAAAAGGAGATAGAGCAGCCAGGACACTTAATGCAAGACAAATGTGAGTGTACTTTTGATCTTCCTACAGATCCTCACGTAAAAAAATCAGCAGAGACCCCTAAATCCACCTAAGCCATTTTTTAATGAAAAATAACTGACATACAATATTATGTTTGCTTCAGGTATACAACTCAGTGATTTGATATTTATCTGCATTATGAAAGAGTCACCACAATAAGTCTAGTTACCACCTGTCACCATACAAGGTTGTCACAGCCCCTTTTTAAATCAGTAGATTGAAAAATAAATACCATCTATGTTACCAACTTCAGTCTACCCCTTCATATTATTTCTGATGTGACAGACTTCTGAAAAGATATTTAAAAAAAAAAAGGACACAGACCAATTTTTTTTTTCTTCTTATGTATGAAAATTTAACGAAATTTTAAAATTTTCTTGTTGTTGAAGGCAAGGGTCAGGGCGGAAAACTAAAAAATATAGAGCATTTTCCCACCTTACAGTTTATATTGCAGGCTCAGGAGCCAGACTGCCCAGTTAAAATCCTGCCCCCCCGCCACCTGCGAGCTGTGTGGCCCCTGCCCTATAAACTGGCAGATAATAATAGTGCCCACCTCAGCAAGAGAGCTAATTGAGGTAATATACATAAAGCACTTAGAAAGCCAAAGTGAGGGCTACGTAGCTGTGAGCATCTGGTGTTCACAATCCAGTTATAATTCACTGGCCTTGTGTGTCCACTGTAGCACTTAGGGCAAAAATAACAGAAGCTAAGGAAAGTAAGTAGTCAGTGTTTGTCCTTCCTTTTAACTCCGGTTTGTTGTTTTTGCAGAGCTTCTACCCTGCTATCCTGGTTCCTGCCAAGAGAGCTGACGTGAACTTCACATACTAACTCTTGTAGGGGTATTCACATTCTACAGAAGTCTGGGCAGAGAAATCAATCCTCAACCCAAGAAGATATGAAACGATAGAATTTCATGTACTTTGAGACAAGTGCTTTTTCAGTCTGACTCTTGTCAAATTTGACACGATCACATCCAAATAATAGGCTCTTCTTTTCATTGGAAATACTGATATCCAAAGAAAACACAGCAAACAATTTCTTCCAGAGATGAGAGGCATTTTCATTAACCACAAAAGTGTTTGTTTTCTCTTGTCTCTTTGTAATGGTTTCAATGTTAAAAAAAAATAAACTTCCAATGCTAACACAAGGTCTTTAGTCTTAGTCAATGTGACATACTTTGCTAAAGAAAACTGAAAATATCTCAACAATCTATGTATTGAGATCTAAGAGATCCTCTATCATTTTTTAAAGTAATAGCTATTGCTAATCTTTTTTATACCACTTAAGTATTTAATCCTACCATGCTTCCATCCATTTCCTGATCTTGTCTGAACAAATGTACTTCCCTCCTGTCACTAAAAAAAAAATGAATGCCAACAAGGGAGAACACCCTGAAATATTCAAAACTACAGGCATTCCCTACCATTTTCAGAGTCAGAGTGTGCTATCCCTCCCTCATTTCAATGTTATCTTCTTCATTCTGACCTCTACTGGGCTCTGCTATCGCTTCTGCAACAACGGGAGCCCACTGTGCCTTCCTCCCTTGTCATCAACCACACACAAGCCTCCTCTTGTTTGAAAGAAGTGCTCCCTTCAATTACTGCTCTGTTTCTCTTTAAACACACAAGCTTCCTCTTACTTCCTCCTCTTCTCTATACTGAGCCTCCGAGATGTCTCTTCTTACCAGAACTCAAGTGAGACTGCTTTCCAAAGTGCCACCAATGACCTTCTAGTCAACCAATGAGACAGCCTTTTTCTCAGTCCCCATTCTGCTTGACCTCTCGAAATGTCAGATAGTGATGACCAGTTCCTCCTGAAAACTGTCTTGGTTCTTAGCTCTGAAAACAGTATTTTCCTGATCTTCCTTCTGTTACCCTATCTCTTCTCTCTCCTGATCCATCTTCCTCCTTCCACCTTAGAAACATGGTATTCTCCCGGGTTTATATACATAAACCAGACATCATTTCCTCCTATATACAGAGCCTCAAGGAAGATACTGCTCTGCTCGACAAGGTCAGCCCAGACATCTCTTCCATGTACAACAGAGATTCACCAGCTGCTTGTTTGACATGTTCTCTACAGTTCTAAATTCAAACACAACTTTCTCTTTCCTCAAGTCACTGACACTTACTCTTGAACCTTCGTACTAGTATCCCCTAACCTTGAAACTCCAGGATAATCCTTGCCTTTTCCTTCACCAACATCTACCACCCGCAATTCCTCCTATTCACTCTGTTTGAATGGTTACAAGTTCAGCAAAGTTTTCTCTTCAAGTTCTCTTCCTTGATTCTTTCCTTGATTTCTTTCCACTGTCACATCATTAGTTTACACCAGAAGTTGGTCAAGTATGGGCCACAGCCTGCCACATGCTGATGTAAATAAAGTTTTATTAGAACACAGACATGACCATCCATGTATGCATTGTTTATGGCTTCTCTCACACTCCACTAGTAGAAGTAAATAAGCTGTATGAAGACTTTATGGCCAGAAAATCCCAAATTATTTCTTGTCCTACCTTTCACCAAAAAAAAGGTCTGTTCACCTGGTTTATGCCCTTTTCAGCTCACATGTCAACTGCTTCAAGATCTCCCAAACCATCTTCCTTGACCAGTTTCACACCTTGACTAATCTTCACACCATCTGGTTAATTTTCCTAAAATATCATTTAAAAAATATTACTCTATTGCTCAAAAATTATGTAACTTTCCATTATGTCCAAGATAAAAGTCCCAAAAGACAACACAGTATCTTGCAAATCTCTATAATTCATGTAGTGACAAACATCATGCTAGACATGAAGCAACATATAAATATCTAACCTTGACTTCAAAGATCTTTTTCAGTCTGGTCTCAGGATTTTTCAGCTGGTTTTCCCACCACCCTCCACCTTCATTCCCACAAAGCTCTGATTCAGAAATTCTAATTCATTCGCATTTTTTGTACAGAACTTATTGTCCTCTATTTTATGCTTCTTAGACTTCACTCCGACTATCTGCCAGGCCAGGATAGACCTTCTTGTGTCCAATTTTCTCATCTTTCAAGATCCAGTTAAGGTATGATTTAGCCTACCTATAATTCTTTTCTTGACCTTTTTTAAGCTGCATAGTACTTACTATTCTCCACTGCTAACTTGGCAATATTGTTTTGCTTTCTTACCTCTATATGAGACTGTGTTTGCCTTTTCATCCCAGTTCCCTCCACAATTTAGTATAGCATATCACAGTAAATGTTCAGATAAACCTCCTCAAATATTTTGTAGGGAATACATACATAAGCAACTAGCTCACTGAAAGCAGACATAACAAAGACCAGTGATTCTTGCCTCTAGCCAGAAGACCTCCATCCACATCTATAGCCATATTCAATTGTCACAAAAGAAAGTGGGGGAGGGAAATGAATGCTACTGACACCTAGTGGTAGATACCAGAAATGCTTCTGTACATTATAGAAGGCGCAGGACATGCCCCCACTGCAAGAAACCATCTGGCCCAAATTGTCGATAATGCCGAAACTGAGAAGCCCTGAGGAAGGTCAATTCTTTGCTAATTTGTAATGCCTAGAAACCTCACATCTACAAACACAGCAATCAGAGAACAATAAATATTTGTTGACTGATTTCTAAATATTTATGGTTTTGTTATCTGGATCGAAATGCAGAGAAGTGAATAACATCTCAATTCTTATTTAGCTGTATCTCTTCCTTGAGAGAGTCCAACCCAGTAACCAGTAATGCAGATATAATATGTGATTTTTGGAAAATTTGGAAGAAAGCATATTGAAAGAAAACTTACTGATTATGGTAACATACCGTATGGCATAATTTAGTATTTATAGGTATCATGGTATCAAGCAACCACCTTAAGTAAACTGTTGCCTCCTTAAGCTCTAAATGTGTGTGCCTCAGAATTCAGTCATTTTAATTTGTCTCTATTTAGGTTTACTCTCTCGGTGATCTCAACCCAATACTCTTTCTTTAAGTAGTGCAGATCTACTAAAGCTTTCCAAATTTATATTTTGAGTCCAACCTTCTCTCCTGAGTTCCAAATGGTTACATCTAACTGACTTCCTAACATTTCTACTCAAATGTCTAATATTAGGTCAAACTTAATATGTCTCTATGAACTCAGTTGCTTAATACTGTCCTAGAAATCTGTCCTCCCCACAGTGTCTCGGCTACCCAGCATCACTCGATCTTAGGGTTCTGTCACCTTGACCTGAAGCCTCCTCCTCATTCTTCATCTTAGAAGAACATATGGACCAAAGAATCACACAGCAGTCTCTCACTGCTTCCACCTGGAAATGATATGTACAGCACTTCCCTTTGTATTTCATTTGCCAAAACTAGTCCTATTGTCCTATCTAAATGCAAGGAGGCTAGAAAATGTATTTCCCAATGCACCAGAAAAGAGGAGTATGAAACAGCATTGGTGAAAACACAATAATGTCTCTGCTCCCATGTCTAAAACTGAACTCCTGGATCTCCACCCTCAATGTGTTCCTTATAAGTTAACCTGACTCAATAAATGCCATGCCATCCTTCCCACTGCTCAAGATGAAAACCTTGAAGCCATCTTTGACTCCTTTCTCTCGCTACTGACCCCCAACCCATCAGCAAGTCTTCTGGCTCTACCTTCAAAACATATCCTGAATCCAGTCGCTTTGCACCCCCCACGCCACTGCTACCTTGTCCATTTCACATCTGGGTACTGCAACAACGCAGTTTCTACTCTTGTCATCATAACTGTCGTTTTTAATAAGGAGACAGGGTGGTTTTTTAAAAACTTCAGTCACATTATGTGGCTCCTAAGCTCAAAACCCTCCAACTGCTTCCCAAGTCGCTGAAGCTAAAGCCAAAGCTCTTAAAATGGCCCCCAAACCCCTACATACACTGTACTCCTCCACCTCACACTTCCAACCTGATTACTTGTTATCTCCACCTGTTTTCTCCGCCACAGCCACCAATACTGGCCTCTTTCTATCCTCTGAACATATGAGCTGTGCCACCAGCTCAGTTTCATAGTTGCTATCCTCTCTAACTAAGCCCACGTTCCCCAGATACCCATAGGGCTCACTCCTTTACCTTCCCCAAGTCTTTGCACAAATGCCATTTTCTCAGTAAGATCCTGACTCCTCTTCCAAAACTGCGGTCTTCCCTTCCCACCTACCTTGGGATTCTACCCAGAATTTCCTAGCCTCCTCTCTACTTTACCTGGTTTTCCACCTTACACTTATTATCATCCAACATACTCTACGTATTTACTGTTCATCTCCCCCAACAAGAATATAAACTCCATGGGAATAATAGTATTTGTCCATTTTGTCCACCATGGATTACTAACATCTAACACCATGCTTCAAATACAGCACTTCTTCACAAATATTCACTAAAGAAATTAGTTGCCACTGTCCAAAACTCATTTTAAGATAAATTTAGAACTCACAGGGCTGGGTGACTCAGTCAGTTTAGCGTCTGACTCTCGGTTTCGGCTTGGGTCATGATCTCATGGGTTGTGAGATTGAAGCTCAGAGCTCAGCGTGGACATTGCTTGGAGAGTCTCTCCCTCTGTCCTCCACACACTTGCATGCCCACGTGCATGCGCTCTCTCTCTCTCAAATAAATAAATCTTTAAACACAAATAAAATAAAATAGGGGCACCTGGGTGACTCAGTGGGTTAAATCTCTGCCTTTGGCTCAGATCATGATCCCAGGGTCCTGGGATCAAGCCCCGCATCAGGCTCTCTGCTTGGCAGGGAAACTGTCCCCACCCCACCCTCCCCCCACCCACCGCCCTCTGCCTACCTCTCTGCGTACTTGTGATCTCTGTCAAATAAATAAATAAAATCTTTTAAAAAATAAAATAAAATAACTTTAGAAGTTGAAATAACACCTTATAGTCTTATATGAAACAAAAATTGGGGGGGGGCACAAAAATGATGTTACATTTATCTTTTAATCCTCAGTTTAACAAAGTTCCTGAAAGAGAACATGGACTCTTTAAATATTTCTTTAACTGAATTTGTTGAACTGTCATTCAATTTTCATACATTCTGCTATCTTATGATTGTCTGCTCAAAATATTTAGTAATGAACTTTATACAGTGGGTTTGTAATGATGGGAAAATAACTTCTATTTCTCACCAAGACCCAGGATATTTAAACATTTGCTCTTTATTTGAATAAGCTAAGATCAAGTTGAGTTTTAATGCATACTTAAAGACATCAAGTGTATTGAAGGGTCTGAAAACCATTTAAGTTGATCAAAGCAGGTAAGATAATACATTTACCAGTATAGGTTCTGGAAGGGGACTATGTAAGCCCACATCCATCAGTGCAACATTCTAGCTGTGACAACCCTGAATAAGATCTCCAAGATCAGCTTCAGCCTGCCCTGTGGGGCAGTTTAATGGGATGAGTCACATAAAGCACTATCAAGGAATGCAAGCTCTTTTCATCAGCCAACATTTTCCGTTTGCTGTATACCTTACAGCAAAAGTTCCATTACATTAATTTTCCCATTTCTCAGAATTATTAAAGCAAGAAAGAAATATATTACATTTATATTATAAACAGTTATTTTCATTTTAATTGTTAAGACAGAATTATGGGACAATCAAAAGACCATATGTAAGCTGCAAATTCAGATAAGAGACTTTTGGTACCTGAAGATATTATGGCTCTTATTTGCATTTATACTCTCCAAGCCAAGTGCTCAGAGCTTCTGACAACTGTCCAGCCCCAGATCAGCAGGTGTGAGGCTCTCTGTCACTCCCACTCCTGACCAAGTCCATGGCAGGTTGCACTAAGATCATAATGTTTCTCTTCCACTGAGCCAGGAGGAAGCTTTAAGATCCTTCTCAACAGGGACAGCTGCTACCAGCTGATCACAGGTGACAGAAGAAAAGCCTAACATTTACTCTCCAGATTACAGCAAATGATATACAGTCACAATCCATATTCTGTACTCTGTGGGGCTCTCCCTGTCTCCAAGTGTATTCTAAAATTTGTAGAGAGGTTTTAATAAAATTAAGTCATAATTTTAGAAGGTCGTAAAAGATGATTCATTGAATCTTTTTATGAATCTTTAACAACACATGCAAAAACATAGAGATTAGAGTTAAAAAATTGTGCAAAATGAAAGAGTAAGCCTTAGTGACTAATAAAAATTAAAATTTAAATTCACTGTACCTACTTTTTAGGTACTCTATTATATAATTGCAAAGTAAAGATATCACTGGCAATTGGGAGTTATAACAGTTTTGAAAGTAATTTACCTTTAGCCAAAATTCCAATGAACTCTGAAATATACTGTCCCACTGAGTGGTGCAAAAACACCTGTTGTGAACATGATTCTTCTGACTAGTTTAAAGGTCGAGTTCTTCCTAACAGATTTGCAGCCTCAAAAATAATTTTAGTTAGATCGAAATAAAATACATTACATGATGATGCTCAAATTGATTTAGAGTATCTAAGAAAAAAAGCAATAAAATAATGGGATTCCAGGATTTGGACAATGCCACATTATCAAAGATGAAAAATCAATTTAAATTGAAGATAATCAAAATAATTATTTTATAGCAAGGTGTTGAAACATTGACAAACTGGTGATTCTGAAGCTGTACGTCTAAAGGGTGATTTGGCTGGCATATCAATTCCATACAACAGCTAAAAACTGTCCAAATCACTCAGAAAAGAGCACAGGTTTTTAAAGATGGGTTAGTGGCTATAATCAAAATGATCCATAGACTCTCTAAGAACAAAGAACTGGGGAATAATTTAAAGTCATTTAGGATCCTAAGGGAAACAAACTGAGACAGAAAAGAGATTAATTTATTAAACTAACTTTAGAATTTTAATTTGCATTATTAAGTTAGTAAATTTGATGTAAAAAATACTATTAGTATCTACAAATATACATAAGTTTCTAAAAACACTGCTGCAATATATATATAAAATGGATCTAATGGATGTGAATTTACACCTCTATAAAGGAAATACGTCATCAATAACAAGTTAAGTGCTTCAAGTTAAGAGTAACAATGTTGACATATATAGGAAGTCAGGCCCTTAATGTCTAATAGTAGGGAATGCCACCCTACAGTAAAAACTTTATTCTCCCTCAGTCTACTTGGTAATCATTAATGCTTTACTCCATAACCCACCAGTAAAATTCACAAGCAATATTTTTTTCCCCAAACTTCTAGTTTGATGATAAATTTAGGCAATACCCGCTCTCACTTTGATATGAATGAATAAGATGAGGAAAAAAGTCTATGGCCCATCATTCATATAGGACCTCAATATATCTCAATGTGTAAAGATAGTATAGAAGCTATAAAAACAATAAATATTGCTCAGTCTTTATTTGAATACAGGGAATATAACATATTTCACAGTATCAAAGGAACTTTTTATTATTAATATAGCTACTGCTATGCATAATCTAGATTCATATTTATTTCTATTAATGATAGTTAAAAACCAGTCAGCTATAACTGGATATAAAACTGTTTCTAAATAATTAGAAAGTTCTAATATAGAATTTCAGACAAATATGAAAACTAAACCTTACTTTAATTGATGACCTCCTAAAATTCCCTAGATGTTCTCAGCCAGACTGTAAAGTAAGATCCAGATATAATACAAAAAAAAAAAAAAATTAAGAACCACACTTTGTTTTGATTACATGCTGCTGTGTGTATTATATGTTATGTGTAATTTTTTTAAAAAATGTAAATGAAACATGAAATCATGAGTCAGTAATCCATTTTGAGAATAACATTTTGACTTTCTAAAATTCGTCAGGCTATTCAATAACATACCTTAGTATGTAACAGTATATAGAAGCTTTTGAAGAAAACATTCATTAAATGACAGCAAGAATTGTGCTAAGAAGCAAGGATACAAGATGAACAAGACTTGCAATGACTCTTAAGCAGTTTATAATCCAGTAGAAAGGTAAATAAACAGATAAGATTTCAGTTCTGTGGGGTAAGTCCCAGGATGGAGGTAAATGCCATTGGCAGCACATTGTAGAGGCCCCTGACAGTCTGGAGAAGAAAAAGGCCATCTCAGAGGGACAGAAGCCCATCTCAGAGGGACAGAAGATCTGGAGTCTTCCAGATCTACTAGTTACCTGCGTGGAGCAGAGGCCCACCTGGGAAGAGGCTACATACAGCACTAGAAAAGACACGGAAACCTCAGAGGACCTGGAAGATTCCAGGAACCAAAAGAAGCCAGAAAGAATACCAGAGAGCTAGAGGTAAGCTTCACTGAACGCTTGGGACTTTCTCTTATGCAAGAAAGGGCCTGTGAAGGATGTTAAATAGAACAGCCACATGATCAGGTATGTACTTCAGAAAGACCACTCTAGAAGCAACTGAAAGCAAAAAAAGAGTCAGGAGATAAAATAGAGATCCAAATGAGAGCTGTAGCAGAGTGAACACTTTGAGAGAGCTGAAAAATTAAGATAAGACAAGAGTTTGAAATGGAGATGAGGATGAGTCCCTGCTTTCTGACCTAATCCACCCCAGGGCTGAGGATGCCATCCCTGGAGATGAGAAGAACCAGAACAAAAAAGAGGGGTAGAAAAGTTGGGAAAGGAGAGCTTGTGAGTTCAGTTGCCATATGTTGAGTTTTTAAACCTATGCACCTCCAGGCAGGGCTGTCGCCAGAAGGTAATTGGATATGCAAGAATGAATGCATACTCTTTAAAGACCACCTGAATATGTCAGGTAATTGTAATAACAGCTAACATTTACCATGTTTCTACTTTAAGCGGGGCATATGTTAAGCCTTTCATATAGCTTCTTTTTATTATCCTCCCCATGCTACACATGAAGAAGAGTTTAAGTAATTCCCTTATGGTTACAGAGTATTGAAGTGTCAGGGATTTCTGATTTCAAGCTCAAGTACTTACCCACTATACTATGCTGTGTCTGCAAAATCCATTATAGGTTTTAGGACCAGATAAACATGGGGTCCGTTCTAATCTCTGCTACTTAACAGCCAAGTGACCCTGACACTCTCCAAGCCATAGTTTCTCCACCTGTAAAGCGGTGACCATAACAATTACATCACAAGACGATTCCATGGAAAGAAAATATGGAAGTGCCAGACTCAGTCTATATGTGCAATAACTGGTACCCACTGCTATGCCTATGCCTAAAGAAGAAATTCTTCTGTGATCTGAGCAAATTCCCTTTCATCTTATTATGAATTTTCTTTTCATTCTACTCTATTTTTCTGTATCTTAATAAAGACTATGTATCATTTTTCAAAATATTTGAAACATATTCTATAAAATTTAATGTTATTTAAAGATTTCACTCAAATAGAAATCATTTCAATGTAAAGGGGTTGATTCAATTTTTTGACATTTCTTGTAATGATGAATGTCAAAATAAGAAAACCCCAAAACCATAAGTCGTGCTGATGTTCTGGAAAGAGCTTTGGACTTGGAGTCAGAAGACCTGTGTGAAGTCCCAACTCAGCCGTTTACTAGCCATGGTATCATGGGTATGTCATTAACAGTCCCAATGGTCCCTCTGCGCATGTCTGTTCTTCCAAGTCTAAGGATGCTGAGGGAGAAAGGCTTTACAATCTTTATAAAACCAAAACCCTTAAGTCATCAACACTTGACACAAACTTCAAGTTTCCCGTGTTTTAACCCCAAAGTGCCCACTCTTTGATGGCCCGTCAAACCACTCCACAGAGCAGGAGCTTCCCATTTGACTCTGACCAGATGATACTCCTCAGGTGGAGGGTTCCATGTAAAGTGTGGGGGGAGGTGGGAAGTGGGCAGGGGATGGGAGTGGAGAGCATTCTTTCTTTTTCTCAAAATCACCCCCATTCTCACCACAAATTCAGTAGCTAAATTTAAGCCAAGAAGCCAGAAAACCACACCAGATTTCCGATTTTCAAACCTGGCTGCACATTAGCAATACCAGGAACTTTAAAAAAAACAAAATTTGTGGGCACCTGGGTGGCTCAGTGGGTTAAGCCACTGCCTTCGGCTCAGGTCATGATCTCAGGGTCCTGAGATCGAGTCCCGCATCGGGCTCTCTGCTCAGCAGGGAGCCTGCTTCCCTTCCTCTCTCTCTGCCTGCCTCTCTGCCTACTTGTGATCTCTGTCTGTCATATAAATAAATAAAATCTTTAAAAAAATAAATAAATAAATAAAAAATTAAAAAAAAATTTGTTTTTAAACGTTGAGCTCCATAGTCCTGAAATAATGCCAGAGGAAGCTATGATTTACAAATGCTGGGTTTCACTTTGTAAAAGGTCGTATGAAGCATCTTGCATAATAACCTCATTCTAATGTTAAACATAAAAACATATTCCCTTTCACCTACACTACATTGAAAATAAATATTCCTTCTTGAGGATACACATGCAATGAGATCCGCCATCCCTGTCTGCCAGGACAGCACCAGCATTAGTTTCATGTCCCGGGTTATCCCAGGGTCTCGGGAAAACAGCGACAGTTGGTCAATCTCTCTCTCTCTCTCTCTCTCTCTCTCTCACACACACACACACACAGACACACGTACACATGCATGTGCACAAACCTTTAAGTAACCCTCAGTGTGTCAGCAAAGTACAGATCAACAGTGGCCCTCTCCTGAAGCAGCACCACTAAAATGACATTATTCACTCAGGTACGTATATGGTCTCGCTTACAGACCTCTGACACCACTGGGATCCATAAATCCATAAACAAGCAATGGTGTGGGTGACATCATGCTATCATCCATTTTGTTGGAGTCCACACTTCGATAACAAGCATTTAAAAAAATAACTACTTGGAAGCCCCCACCTCCTAACTGCTATTTGTCTACTCAGGAAACTTTTGAAGAGTAATATCTCTATCATTTGACAGATCTTTTTTAAACTTTTATGGTTTTGGTTTTTTTGTTGTTGCATTGTGATGCCATGTAAAATTAAATAATTTTACTTTATTTAAGATAATATACCATGAAATTATGCAATGGTTGTGTCTGCTTGTAAATTAAAGACTTGGTTATCACCTCTTCTTTTAAATGAAGTATTTTTAGAATCAGATTAACTTGAAAATGGCACACAATTCACCAGAACATAGATTCATTTGTATTTCAAAACCAAGCTGGTCATAGAAGTATTTTCTAGAACCACATGATGATACACAAATGCACTCTTTTCTGTTGCCTCATAGAAACACGAGACTCTAAGATCCAGTCATGTTCATACAAAGAACAAGGTCGTAAAGAACATAAAGAACAAGGTCAATCTGCATAATACACACTTGGTAGGTTCCCATATCTCCTCACTTGTGACACGGCTAGTGGTCTGTGGGAGCAACAGCTTGAGGCACAGTTGGCAGTAGTGTAGGAGTGTGAGGGAAGACCTCCCCCCGACTTCTGTTCCACACACTAACGTATCAGTGCCATGGAGGCACAAATAGTGAGTTAGGAGCAAAGGCCACATAAAGTCTTTCGCTTTGAGAAAGCAGAATCTCAGAGTGACTGCCACCAATCTTATGCATACTTCACTCTGCAAAGAACTAGCAACATAGGCACTCTGAGAAAGCACAGGAGGACTGTGGCTGCCATCCCCGAAATGAACAAGAGGTATGCTGGTAACACTTCTCCTGTTAAGCTTCTGACATTCAACACTATATGCACGATCTAAGCATTTCTGGAATAAAATGAAATAAAGACGGTTTGCAAAATTGTTTAGATTGTTGAAAATACTTGGCATGATTTAAATGCCCTAGTCTTTCTACCACTAGCTTTCCAAACAATTGATAGAGACCTCAAAATGTGACCTCATTAAGCAGGAATGGAATAATATTTCCAAAGGTTTGTTTTATAGCCTTGGAAGAGAATTCAAAATTTTATATATATGTATTTTACAAAACTCTTTGATTTTTATAATATATTGCTTTTAGTATGATTTTGAGTGGTTCTGTCACAACTTTTTGCAGCAAACTGGAGACTGAATGAGACTTACTGATTGCTCATTTAAGTCCTGGGAGTCTTCCATGTGGTTTTCTCACTTCTCCAGCCACCCCCAAACAGAAGCAGCTTCCTTCAATTAAAAAGTGGACTATCTAAAACAAAGAGATGGAAACAAAGAGGAATAATGAAAAGATTTTTTTATTTATTTGCAAATTACCAAAGCACACTATGATTTATGCAATAATGGATAATCCACAGGAGCATTACTTTCAAAGAACAATACTCATTAATATTATCCATATCTTATAGACCCAATGACCTTGAAAATCACACCATGGAAAATGGGAATATGTGAACAGCTACTCAGGACAATTTTGGAGACACAGTCTGTAATAAACACTTAGAATACTGTTTCGCTGAAAGAAAAATCGGTCGTTAAGCTATTGGCAGATTAAAAATTAAGAGTCTGCATCAATTGTTCACTTTCTGAAGTCTATGAATTAAGAAAATGCAGTATGGGGGCACCTGGGTGGCTCAGTAGTTTAAAGCCTCTGCCTTCCACTCTGGTCATGATCCCAGAGTGCTGGGATCTAGCCCCACATCAGGCTCTCTGCTCAGCAGGGAGCCTGCTTCCTCCTCTCTCTCTGCCTCCTTCTCTGCATACTTGTGATCTCTCTCTGTCAAATAAATAAATAAAATATTTTTTAAAAAATACAGTATGTATCTTAATATGACAGCTTGCTATAAAGGAAAATTTGTCTAAATTACCAGATGATCATCATCCAGTGTTGAAAAATAGAGCATCATAAAATACATGCTCAATTTTAAATATAGATTAAAAATAACACTATTACAGTAAAGAAGGCATTACAGACATACATGGGAAGGACAATTCACTAATTAACCTTAGTGAGACAGTCAGTTAATTATTCAAAAAAGCTCATCTTTACTCCATACCATATATTTAAAAATTTCCAGGCAAACTGAAGTATAAAATAGCTCTAAGAAAAATAGGCATAATTTCTTTCAATACCCAGATGGAGAAGGATTCTGTAACAGAAACAATGAAATACAAAACAAAAAAGCCAAACAGCCTCTTGAATCCCCTCACACCTACAACAAAAAAAATCATAAAAATTAAAAGATAAGTGAAAATACAAAAAGAAATACTGTACAAATATCAAACACAATAGGCTAATATCTTTAACATATAAAGAACTCTTAAATGCAAACAGAAATGCTCACACATCCCTACAGGAAAATGGTCCAGCATCACAAAACAATGCTCAAACTCATAAATAAATACAGTGCCATTTAAAATAGTGATGATGCATTTGTGGTCCTTCAAATCCTAATTTTAAAAATAAGAAGAATATAAATTTTTAAAAATTGTGTAAAAAAGTGGTGTTTCTCATGAACATCAATTAGATATAAACTGCTACACTCAAGGACTATTTAGTGGCATCAAAATTCTCTGAAGATACAACTTAAGTGAAAGATTAGTATTCCAATAAGTGTTCTGCAGAAACAATTCGGTTTATTTCCCCAGTTTATTGAAATACAACATACACAGGTGTTTTGCTCCATTTTACAAACATCCATTCATACACTCCCTACTACAAGCAGGCAGATGTGGCTTTAATTTCTTCCCTTTTCCACGTTGCACTATTTTCTACAAAAACAAATCTAGGACTTTCCTTATTAGAATACAAGACATTCTAAAAATTACAAAGGAAATTTAAAATGTATCTTGTAAATTGTTTTATGCCTAGAAGACTCAGAGATACAGATTAAAGATTTTTTTAATCTGAAGAGTTAAAAGTCATAAAATGGGAACGTAACTTATATGTATGTAAATTGACAGTGTCCATGCGACACTGATTAAGTATAATCGCAAACCAGAAAAACATCCCTTTCAAGAACCACACAGTTTTACAGCGTATACGATATGAAGGAGGAAGGGTAAGTATGAAGCACACTGAGAGGTGTGGCAGCATGCATTTGGACTCAGAAAGACGAGCAGGCAGGGAGTTCAAGATGTACAGATGTTATTTTCTGTGTTGGGGGTGGACGTGAGAAACGGTGAATGGACAGCCTGGGCTCTGCTCTTCCCTCCCACCTCCTCCCTGTTTCACCTCCCACTCTTCCCGTCTCCTTAAGGACGGTTCAGGGCATCTGATCTGGGTCATTCAGCCTCATTCTTACGGATCTCTTGCTTGCTCCTCCTGTCCTTGAAGTCCTCCATCTGAATCCTCAGCCTGTATACTCTTCCCTACCCTCGTGACCAAGACCATTCAGGCAGGTTCACCTTGGGTCTGAGCACAGCACAGTCATTGCAGGCCACTAATCCGCTGATGCTGACCTTGCTAAGACTGACACCTGCCTGCCTCAGGAGCCCTTCCTCCATCCTCCCAGAGGGCAACTGTGGCGGATCATCTCCTTTAGTGGCATTTTCTCCTCACTACCTGGATAACAGACTGGCCAAATACTCCTAAGGCTGTTATTTTAAAGAACTACCACAAACCATATATCTCTGACCAATAGAAATTTATACTCTCATAGTTCTGACAGCAAGAGGCCCTAAATTAAGGTGCTGGAAAGTCCATACTCCTTCTCTAGACTCCAGAAAAGGTTCATTCCTTGTCTCTTTCTTGTTTCTAGTGTTGCCCACAATCCTTGGCATCCTTTGGCTTGTAGATGCATCACTCCAATCTCTGCTTCCATAGTCAATGGTATTCTCCCCACCCATCTCTCCACTTGGCCTTCTTCCATGTGTGTGCATCTGTATCCAAATTTTCCTATTCCTAAAGGTACACCAGTCACTGGTTTAGAACCTACCCTACTCCAGTAAAGCCTCATTCTAACTTGATTCCTTCTGCAAAGACACTACTTCCACAGGTGAGGGGATCAGAATTTGAACATATGTTTTAGGGGATCCAAATTCAACCCACGACATAGCTATAGTTACCACACTAAAATGATTTTAAAGATGTCATCAAGGTTTAAGTGTAGTATTTCCAGAAAGGATATCTAACAATTAGAACAAGGATATGGATCATTAGGAAAGAAGTTACTGTTTTCTAGAAAGGACCACCATCTCAGGACAATGGTAATAACTCAAAAGAAATTAAAAATTAAGGCTTCAGAAGAGATGTTGGAACATAAGAGAATTAAGCAAAAGCCAGTCTTTTATTTTTCTTTTTGTTAACCCCCCACTGAGAATCTACTTAACGTTCCAGTTGGGAAGCTATTTGCATTAATGTTCCATGTTACAACATAATACTTTGCTTTATGTTTCCTTAAAATTGAGATTGTTACTTAGTTTAACTTCTTTATGGTAACATGAATTTCTTTTTTTGCCAAACACACTAAGGTACTAAAATATTATGAGCCCAGTGATTTTATATTCTTGAACCAAATAAAACTACCTAGGTTAATTGCAGACACAGTATTATTTTACATCATAATTTAGCATTGGTTGTTATGCTAAATCTTTTAACATTTCATTTTCACAAATATATGAGAAAAAGACAAGAATGCTCTTCAAATCAAGTAAAAGAAGTATTACTTCATAATAAAGATATAAAATTAAGGAATAACAATAACCTCGTGCTGTTTTATGAGGTAATAATCTAGTTCCCAGCTCTCTTTCAAGGCCATTCCCCCAGAAAAAGGTGAATTTAAAAAGGAATAATAACAACCCCACCCATTCCATGTTAGATTTTTTTTTCTCCTGCAATCAGTTTCTCAATACATAGTAAATGGATGATATCCTTTTCTCCAACTCCGCTTTAGAGAAAGTGAGCTATAAACTCCTGTGTCTTAGAAAATTAGAATTAAAAAAACCAACATCTCCCCTAGTTTAAATACATAAGGAGATTCTGATATCCAGTTATACGACAATTCTCAGAAACAGAACAGGGCGGACGCCTGGTCCAGGTGGTGGAGACAGCAAAGAGAAAAAGAAGATGTTGAGCAATGTTTGAGAAGTTTGTAGACTGCATGATCCAGTTCTCACCTTTTTGACTGATCTTTCTAACCAAACCCTCAGTGAAAAGGAGATTGTCCCAGCACGCTTTGGCAAATAAACATGAACGTGGAGGGGATGGCTTTCTGCACCAGGGCTGGCACAGGACAGGGACAGAGGCTGCACACGGGAATACTATATCTCTGGACGGCACACACATGGTGCAGCCTCCCACGGGTCATTAACGCCAGACCCCTGGGCTTTGTCACGGACTCCTTGCCCACTCCCTTCCAATTCCAGAAGTGACCAAGTGCTCTCAGTACTTCATAGCGTTCATTCAAATCTCTCCATGTTTGTCTCATGGCTGCCATAGTAGCTCAAGCCATCAATGGCCCTCGTCCAGATGGGAGCAAGCGCCTCCTGGGGGTGTCCTTCCTCCAGAGCGGCTCCCTGGAATTGACTTTTCTTTCTTTTTTTTTTCCTAGATTTTTAAAAAAATTATTTATTTTTGAGAGGGAAAGAGAGACAGCACAAGTAGGCAAAACAGTAGGCAGATGGAGAGGGAGAAGCAAGCTCCCCGCTGAGCAGGGAGCCCAATGCGGGACTCGATCCCAGGATTCTGGGATCACAACCTGAGCCAAAGACAGACACTTAACCGACTGAATCACCCAGGCGCCCCACGGACTTGACTTTTTGCAGTGCAGCCAGAATAATCTTCAGAGTAGAGATCTAATTGGATTCTCTTAAAACAAAGTAGATCTTGACCCTTCCTTTAGGATGAGCCAGAAATTCTTCAGTCAGTCCTACTTGAAGCTGGGGCAGCGCCTAACAGAATCCATGCAGGACAAGCACTAGTTTGCTGCCTTTGCTCCCTGGGGCCACTACCTGTCCCAGGAGGGAGTTCTGAGGGAGAGCTCCACCTTCCTCCTTCTCCTGGCTGCACACCATTCCCTCATCCCACCACCACGGACACACTCACCACAGTGCCTTGCAGCCGACAGAGAGGACTACAGCAGAGTCTCCTGGGAGGACGTGTGCACAGTACAGGCTCTGTGATAGTATAAAGGAAGACGGAGTGGGGAAAAGACTACAGCCCCCACCCACGTGCCCAATGCCTACAGTATCCTGAGGGAAAGTGGAAGACACTCTTGTACATGGCCATCCGAACAAGTTCCAACCCCGATACAGATGCCCGACAAGTGGAGAGAGGCCTATGGAGAGTCCCACCCATAACCACAGATAAGGCCCCCTTTAAACTTAGATGGGGCTTTGAAGAATCTATGTACATGGGCAGAATTTCCTGGGCCAGGAGAGGGTGTCCTTCCATTACATTCTGTCATCCAGAAAAGCTAATCTATTGTTTGACTTACAGGTTTTCAAAGGGCAGGTACATTTTTGCAAATGTACTGTGTACAAAATGGCTCTTTGCCCACATGAGGCTATAGTATAAATATACTGATCCACAGCCAACATTTTGCACTTAACCCGCTAGACTGCACAGTTCCTTCCAAGTCATATCAGATTACTTGTATCAAACGATGCATCACAATCCCTTCCTACTGCTTAGGATGGGAGTGTGGGAAAGGATCAGGCTAGTCCTCCTTCAGTGGCAAAATCTCTGGGGCATTAAACTGGGGCATGCTCGGGGTGCCTGGGTGGCTCAGTTGGTTAAGGCTCTGACTCTCGGTTTTGGTTCCTGTCAAGATCTTGGGGTCATGGGATAAGATCCCCATGTTGGGCTCCATGCTCAGTGTGGAGTCTGCTTGAGATTCTCCCTTTCCCTCTCCCTCTGTCCCTCTGCCTTCTCATGCTCTAAATAAATAAATAAATAAATAAGATCTTAAAAGAAAAAAAAAAAAAAAACACTTTGGCATTCTTTACAGACATGTGAACAAACTTGCGTCTGCTAGGGAGAGACAGAAGAGAGGTGACCCAGAAAGAGTAGTAGCAAAAGAGAAGATGGCAAGAAAGTCCTGGCAGAATTTAAGGACCTGGATCTTATTACTCCTGAAGTCTCCACTGTTTCTGTGCCCTTCCTGCTGCTTGGCTGTTCAATTCTTCCTTGGATTCCCTGAGCCATCCTCAAGAGCCTTCAATTAAATTCCCTCCCTTACTGAGTATACTGCCTGACATAAAACTAAAATTGTAGAGGAAGTCAAACAACTTACATTATCGTTACATTACTCAGATATTATAGCTGGACTCCAACTGTCAAGAGTGCATCGCTTTCACATCCTGCACATCAAGTCACCTACACTGCCCTCAAAATTTTACAAATGGGTCTGGGAAGCCAAGACAGGCACCAGCTGGTTCCAACAGGTCAAGCAGCATGCCAAAGAGGGAAGCCAACAGCACCAAGGACACCTAGCTCCAATTCTACAGCCCACTGTTCAGAGGAGGACATGGACATTCTTTGACCATGCATGTGACACCTGTCCCTACCTGTGCAAAAGGAAAACAGCAAAGGAAAACTGCTTACCCTGATCTGTCCAAGAGATCAGGGTAAGCAGTAATGAGGACTGTGCTTTGTTTCCATCTCCTGAACTGAAACCAAACTAAAAACCAGACGCCAAGCTCCTCTGACCCGCTTTGTAGAGCATGAACTTCGCAAAATAGTCCATATAAAGCAAAATGTTTAGAAGAATGGGGTTAATTTCTCATGCTAAAATTATAACCAGCTCAATATCATGCTAATCACCTGGGTCATTAGTGATAGGTTCATTTTGGGGGGCAATCATCTTCCTGGAATTATAAACTATGATCCCTTATTTTTGACAAGCAAGGCCTGCCAAGTTTGTTTTTATGTTGTTTGTGTTTGTACATTGTTGCTGGTGGGCTAGTTATCCTAGAAAATGCCGACCCAGTTCTATAACTGGACAGTCCCAGAGGAACCTCTGAAGGGATTCTGGGCTTGAGCAACTTCTGTTACCCTCCAGATACTCAGGCAGACTCTGCAGGCTCATGGGCTGCGTCCGTCGCTCCTCTCAACCTGGATGTCACAATTACCCTGTCGAGCTTTCTGTGTACCCTGGAATGGTTCATCTAGCTCTGCTTGTCCTGCAGCCTGGCAGGAAAAACCATTTGAGCCCTTTCTCAGAAATAGTCTGTTTTTTTGGCCATAAGCCTCTCTTTCATACCTGCGAAACATTTTTGATGAAGAATATATTGACCCTATGTATTACTTAACACACGTCTGATGACTTTATGCCTCTCTTGAGGAAAATCTGTTGCACTTTGAGAGAATTTAAAAATACATCTCCTAAATTTAGTATTCCCCTCTTGAAACCTGAGAGGTAGAAAAGATAGTTTTGCTAGAGAGAATATAAACTTAGTGATTCCGAATACTTCTGGATAAAGCAGTTCTGCATGTGAGTCCTTGCTTCCTCTCTGGATAATGGTATGGCCTTGTGACAGTTCATGATTGTCTCTAAATATCATTCTCTTCATACATAAAATAGGAATAATAATGATACCTATTTTGTGTTATGTTGAGATTAAATGAAACCATGTATTTCAAAAATACACCCCATTCGATTATTCGTGACAGAGTGGACAAAGATCTCTGCTTCTTTACTTTGCTTCCT
This sequence comes from Mustela lutreola, assembly GCF_030435805.1. NCBI lineage: Eukaryota > Metazoa > Chordata > Mammalia > Carnivora > Mustelidae > Mustela > Mustela lutreola. Next base: position 68,153,456 of record NC_081295.1, read on the forward strand.
GTATAATCAATTAAAACATTTTAATATTTTTACTGTACAGTAAGGTATTATCTATGCAATTTCTTATGGAAATGTAAGGATTTAGAATTCTGCTCTACTAAGAATATTAATCAGTGATCTCCAGAAAATGCATTAACTGCCTATGTTTAGAGAGTAGCCAAAAGTTACCAGTCTTTGGCCGATTCTCTGAACTTGACATAAGTTTGTTAAAATGAACAACATCTTAATTACATTATTACCATTTACCCTTTTTAGCTTTTCATTCTATATAACACCAAAGTTGTGGCTGGTTTCTTTAGTGTTGAGAGACTGATGCTGTCAGTAACAGAATTATACATCCATGTGTGAAAGAGAAGGGAAAATATTTTCAGAAAAGAAGTTTTGAATTGGTAAAAGCAAGGGTGAGGAGCTAGACATTGGTAATAGCAATTGCAATTACTATATTTTGGTCACTAACATGCAAACAAAGGATGACATATATCATAAAATTGCAGCAACACATCTATCTGGATTTCTGAAAAACAAGGTGAATAGTAATGAAAATTAAGGAGCAACATGAAGACTGTTGTAGTGATCTAGATAAGAAATCAAGGGAATCTAGACTGATGTGATGGCTGAAAGACACCTGGAAAAAAGGTGGTTATGCAGGATAACATAAAGACAAATCAAAAGGATATAAAAAAATATGTGAATATAACTCCTAAGGCAAATATGATTTGCAGGTATTACACGGTGCTGAAAATGTATCATACGGAAAAGTTGAAAGGAAAAGGTATTTTTTCTTTGTGTGTTATTGTTTTAGTTGTCATTAATTTCACTTATGGAGATGGGCAGGAAACAAAGGCAAAAGGCAATGTATAAAAAGAAAGTCTGAGAATTCTGTCTCTTTTACTGAAGGAGGGCTAGAATACTCAGCCCACCATCTGACTCAGCAAGGAAGCTTGTCGTATGATGGAGCCATTGGGAAGAAATAATAATTACTTATTATAAAGTAAATAATTACTTGAGATAAATCAAAAGCTCAGTCTTACTCAAATGTAAATTTTAAGTTGTTACTGCCTCTCTGGTATGGAAACCTCAAACCAAAAAACTAAAAATCAAGACTGATCCAGAGGCCTGAAATCCCCAGACTCCAGGGGAAGTAGATGCAAAATTATCCCACAGGACAGGAAGGATTCTGAGAAAGAAATCCATCAAAAATGATAAACTAGGGACGCCTGGGTGGCTCAGTGGGTTAAGGCTTCTGCCTTCGGCTCAGGTCATGATCCCGGGGTCCTGGGATCGAGTCCCGCATCGGGCTCTCTGCTCGGCAGGGAGCCTGCTTCCTCCTTCTCTCTGCCTGCTTCTCTGCCTGCTTGTGATCTCTGTCTGTCAAATAAATAAATAAATAAGATCTTTAAAAAAAAAAAAAAAAAACGATAAACTACATAAGGAAACAAAATGCCACAGAAACAGCAATTGCAACAACAGAGAAACTAGGATCCAAAATCTGAGATTATAGGACCATCTGAAAAAGAGAAGTATGCTTAAAACAAAGAGATAGAAGGAATACAAACAATATTGAAGGAAACCCCCGCTATGAAAAATAAATACATAAATCTGGGAAAGAACTATAAAAAATGTTTTCTTAAAACTATATGCACTGAAATCTTATAAAAGAAATGAATGAGTTAAATAGCAAATTAGATTTAGCTAAAGAAACAATTTGCAAAGTAGAAAGATAGAAACTAATAAATAAACAAAAATTCTCAGGAAGTACGTAGCCCCTTGAGTGAAATTAATGGTAACAAAAAACAGTAACAATGCAAACATGTATTTTTCTCTCATATCTTGCATATCACCAATTTCTCAGGAATCAAAGTGTGACAACTGAGAGTCATCTTTTGTGGAGGGGGGGCAGGGATCGTGCAGAATCCAACATATAACAAAGTAAACATGAGAGATACAAAATATGACAATAAATTTGACTTACCTAAGCCAAATTACTTGCTTGAATTCTGTCTATAATGAATATTAGTTGGGGGTTTAATTATATATGATGCTATCTGCCTTCCTAAAATATGGAACACTTGAAATTTTTACCTAGAGTTTTAATTAAGGCTGGATCCAAAGTTTGAATATATTCTTCCTCTCAATAAATCCCCCTCTGGCGTCAGGGAATAAAGGCATTCCACTGACTTCATAACTGCATTCAAAATAGAATCACATTAACAAAAAACTGCATTATAGCTTCTAAAAACCCAAGAACTTCTTAAGGGCTAAAGATATAAGAATTCAGAAAATAATATCTTGAATAAATTTAGTGTTTTTCAATTCTATATTGTACTTCCTTGTATGTTCTGACTTCAAGAGAAACTTAGAATATGAATGGAATCTATAGGGTCTTATTTCTTTGTCTCAGGATCATAAGAAATATAGAAATAAGTGGGGTTTATTTACAGAGTGATCATATGTGTCTGTAGATAGAATATTTGAAGCATCTTAGCTCCAGGGAACTGAACCACTTCCTTCTTCTCTTTCCTTCTTTCAGTGTTTCCTTACATATTAGTTCATAGATCTACCTTTCAGAATTTCCACTCTAGTCTACCCACCAGAACCATAAAGCATAAGCTAAATCCTGCTTTAGTATGTATGGCAGGCTGTTAGATATTAAGAGAGTGCAATCATTCATGTCACCCCTAAATCTTTTTTCCTCAAGTTAAGTACCCCTAGTTAATAAGACTACATCTTTAATAAAAAAAAAGTCCTTGTTTCCCAAAAGGGATTATGGGAGAATTCACTCAGCCACAGTTGCGGGGAATGCATAATTGCCTAGGAAATGCATTAAATGGAAGATAGATATGAACTAGGTCATAGTGCATCATTATTTTTAGACCATTCAATTATAAATTGACTTTAAATTATTACAGATCAGCATTAATGTATAGCAAATAGCAAATATCATATTCATACCCAGCCAAAAACGAAAAGGAAACCCAGTTGGTTGAAACGAAAATTAGTGGCAATAAATTTTCAAGGCAATGAGAATGAACAACCTTAGGATTTTGTTTGTTTGCTGGTTTGCTGAAAACCAAATTATTCTCCAGGAAAATTTAAAAAGAGAAAAGACTAACGTTTAAGCTGCTGGGAAGTTTGGTTTGCCCAGAACTTGGACGTTCCTGGGCTTGTTTGCAGAATCGATGGCTTAGGCTCCCAAGTGCTCTTGGGCCTGAGGAGCCTCCTGGGAAAAAACTCTTCCCAGGAAAGAGCTGGTGAGCCATAAAGCTGGAGCTAAGTCTGAGTCCTAAGTCTCAGGGCTGCAAGCAAAGAACAAGAAAACAAACAAACAAACCCCAAAAAACTGTCCACTAAACTCTGTAGAAGAGGTCGAGGGCAGATGGCACCCCTGTATTATCTCGATTCTCTCTTATAGGGTACTGTGCTGGGGGAAGGGACTGGAGATTTTCTCCTTTGAAGTCACTTGCGGCAGCTGTTCAAGGAGAAGGGAGATCTGACCCAGAGAAATAATATTTCCTGTAAATAGGACTCTCACAGTTTGGAGGAAAAAAGAGTGAAGAAAGCTGAGGGAAAAAACTGGTTAAACTAGTAAGTTAAACTAGTAAGAGAAAGATCACAATAAATAAGAACTAAAAATGTGAGACGTGAAACTCCAGAAAATGACAGAGAAGCAGAATAATTTTCCCCCTCTTGATCAAACCAAATGATCAATGAGATTGTAAAGATGTGAACACCCTGATGGGTAGTGTGGTATCTTCTGGCCAGCGTTCGGCACTCCAGGCCCACGTAGGGCTGCAGTCAAGTTCTAGTTCAAGTCCTGAACAAACTATATTAGCTCTTAAAGAAACTTCAGTGCTTCCCATAGATACTTCTGTGGCTCACACCTGGACAATTCAATTTATTGTTTAGTGCCTTAATTTCTCTTTCATGGTCATGAAAAAATATAGATAGTAAGTTTCTTGTAAAAAAAAAATTTAAGATTTATAAATTCAAACATTATTCACACTCCCTACATCAAGACTCTATCTTGCAAAACCATGGATTCTTATATAATGTATAAATCAATGAGTGAATGGACAAGCAAATGAACAAATAAGGAAATAAGGAAACATGCCTAAGGCCCATTTCAGGAAACAGATAACTTCAATTTCATGAAGTTGCAGGTTGAATCAGGCAAACAGAATCGTAGATTTCCATGCCTGCCATGACTCAATGCACGGCTTTGGGAAAATCTTGTAATTTCTCCATACTTCAGTTTCTCACCCTATAAAAGTAGTATATTGCTTGAAATTCAATTCCCTCACTGCAGTGAAGGTTTTGATTCAACATTTATAAAATGCTTTTTAGCTTCCCTGATTAATAGTCAAAATACTGTGGTAGTTGCATAATACGCTTTCCAAAAAGTATAAAGGTAACTAGTCAAATCTAATGTAAAATGATACTTGAGAAATAAATACCAGTTATATTTATTACTTCTCCATTCCATTTGCTAAGTCATAAAAATTACTTCTAACAGAAGAAGTATCAAATTAATATTCAAGCCAGCTGAAGTGTTATCATCATAGGTTTACCTATATTGGGGGGGGGGGTTGTTTTGTTTTTCCAGGCTGCCCCACATGTTTATATGGTACAGTCAGGAATGCTGGGCATGGTTTTGAAGGCCTCTAGCGTATTCGTTGGTTTCTGGCATTCTAATGCACTCTACTCTTATAACCATAAAAGTACTCTTGAGTGCTTCTGGAAATATATAACAAATCCTTAATCAATTTAAGAGTGTTTTAACTGCATACATGAAATTTCTTGGGAGGAAAATGTTAGCTATTCTACACACATATAGTACTTAAGTTAGCAAGAGAGTTCCTTCTCAAAGGCACAAAGCAGTTTCCCCATAGTAATATAATTTTCAGTTTTATGTGCATAAGTCCTATTGAATCCCTTAGAATAACAGGAAATTCTGCAGGAAAAAAACCCACAAAAATTGATAGCCATACTTATCCAATGCTAGAGGAATAAGTTAGCTGTTTTGAGTTGGATTACTCTTAAGGCAATAGATAACCATTAAAGGTTAACCAGAACCTTAATTAACCAGAAACTGTAAGACCTGAATATTCTAGAGACAGAATTTTCTACTACATAGAACACTCTAACAATAAAGTCAACGGATTAATACACTTCATTTTAACATTATTCTAGACAGTTCTTGAATAGCTATTCTCTAGATTTTGATACATTAAATTTCACATTAAACAGATTATAACATTTCACAGATGTACAAATTAGTACATTGATAAGGCAGCCAGCATTTTGATCTACCTTAATAATTATCAACATATATTCAGACTGGAGTGATCTCTTTTATAATAACCGTACAATGTCTATACCTTTTACCTACATTTTAAAAAACTATAGTAATACATGTAAGGTGCTTAGAATTGTGTCTGGCACATAGTTAGCTCTTAATAGAATAATAATACATAATTCCTCATAAATTCTCATCAACAATATCTGAGAGCCATTTCTCTTAGTAATTCCTATAAATATTTTATGATACTATATGAAAACATGTCACAAATATGACATACACTGTTTTTTTTTTCTTTCCTACCAATTAGTTTAAGAACTATGAATATATAAAATAATTATTCTTTTAACTCAATTCTAACAACTCTTAAAGGAGATATTAACTATATATAACATAGATTTGATATATATGAGGTTAATAAATTATTCACTCTCATCAGTGAACTCTTCCAGTTAGTGTATGTCTCAAGGAATTTTACTTTAAGCCTTATTATGAATCAAAGCACAAATAATTATCATGTTCAATTGAGCATAAAATTTCGCCTGTGGCTTTTATGAGAAACATGCAAGCATCGTCATAGGGATGCAAGGGGTTATAACTCTTTTGAAAAATAATTTGGCACAATCTATGCAATATACACATATTCTTTCACCTATTTATTTGATGTCTAAAGCTTTATGCATAGGAATTTTGGATAAATAGAGAGTTATATAAAAATCATCACTGCAACATTCCTTGTAATAGTAAAAAACTGCAAGCAACCCAGAAATACACCAAGAAGGGAACAGTTAAATTATAAAACATATGCATAAATTAAATAGGAGTATCCAAAATTATATGTACTGATATGGTAAAGCATTTAAGACAGCGTAACAAAATAAAAACAAATGTAAAATAAAAATAAATTACACCCTCACATAGTTCTTACATTCATACATACACAGAAACAAGAATCTGAAAGGAAGTGCACTGAAGTATAACGAATAACTTTGATTTGTGGAATATGGATAAAATGAATAAAGTGAGGGACATCCACTTTTTACTTAAAATACATCTAGGTTTTTTATCTTTTTATTACTGTAAGACATACACACATACACAAATCAAAAGTAGACTGCTCATAAATACTAAATAAGCACCCCCACATCACCAATCAGACCAAGATATATGCTATTATCAGCATTCTAGAAGCTTCTCTCCTTCCCTCTTCCAGTCACTGCTCTCAAGTTAAATTCTATCATATCTGTTTTAATGTGTTACACACTATATAAATTACTTTTTCTTTTAAAAAGTTGATTAAAAAAATCTTGCTTCAGCCGCAGGAAGGCTTCTTTTTTGAGTATTAAATACACTCAGCAGGTTCTTCAAAGAAATCAATTTAAAATATATTCTGGGTATTTTCAGTGTCTTCCCTACACTAACTGAATTATTCCCTACAACTCCACGAGGCAAGAGGCAAGAATTATTATTACTCCCCATGTCCACATCCGGACTCAGAAAGTGCCCCAAGGTTCCCCTGCCGGAGGAACAGGCTGCAGGGCCCAGACACACAGAGATGGAGCCCGATTCCGGCATCTGCAACTCCTTTAGACACAAACAAAGGAAAATAAAGGCAACAAGGTAGAGAAGTGGGAGCACTAGGTGTCTCCAAGATGAGGTCCTCTTTTCAGCTTCCTTCTTTTGAATACATCACTTAAGATCTCTAATCCAGCCCCCAGCTGCAAACTGAAAAGGTAAATTCCTCTTCTGATCTGATTTTCTGGTAAATAATGTGACCTACCAAACTACAGAGCAAGTATGTTTCCTTATGCTGTAGTGCAATCACATACTGCGTTCAAAAGTGACTCATACAAGGAAATAAAACCACAATTTTTGAAACTATTGGAAACAATAATTTTAATTTAATGTTATTTTTGGACAACGGAGGGATTTTTTTTCCCCCTAAATAAGCAAGTTGGTGGTTTTAAAGGCTCTTGCTCATCTTTTTGTGGAAAATGCCTAAAAACAAACCACTAAAAACTAAACAAAAAATTTTCCTTCCTCAATTGTGCCTGAAAAAAGACCTAATTTCTCTTACCAAAAGGCCACACATACTTTAACAGACACATCTGGGATTTCTGGCTCCTGTATTTTGAAACATTGACATAGACGAATACAGAACATGCTTCTACTCAGATGAAATCCGTAATTCTGAGAGTTAAAAATTCTTCAAAATAACATGAAGTGTATCTCCGCAGAAAGCAACCAGAGAGGCCAAAGTTTGTTTCAGGAGAAAAGTAGAAGACTATAAACCTCGACTAGAATCTTTTAATTTGGTTATTCAAAATGCCAGTTCATGCTGGACAAATCTTTTCTTCTTCTAGAAAACCAAGAATATCTTGGTACAAAGGAAGCTGTAAGTAAATTCGAATAAAAAATAACTGATAAACTTGCTTCCGTGACCATAAGGAAACGAGAATCAGTTCCCAAACTGTAAACAGGATTTTCTTTGTAATTGTCTGGCTTTGGATGTGTATCCTTTGAAGACATGCATGGAACAGAGCAGTTAGTGAATTTCCATCGATATGCCCAGGCACTGGGACTACAGTGGGGGAAAGATAGGATCTCTACCTTCAATGAGTTCAAGTCTCTGTGGAAGACAGATTCACATATAATTAGCCTCAGCACAATGTGCTTTTATATTAATAGCCTCAAAAAAGGTGCTATGGTATTACAGAGAGAAAAGAATGAATTCTGCCTGAGCCTTAGGGAAGGCTTCCCAGAGGAGGTGACATCTGAGCTAAGCCTTGAAAGGTAAGTAGATTTTTTGTGCAGGTAAGCAGCTAAAGAGTAAGAGGCAAATAGGTTAACGGAGCCGGAGCACTGGAAGACAAAGGTGGTGAGAGTATCTCAGGGAGAAAAAAAGGAAGTGCCTAATTGTACTTTATAACACAGAGCGTTCATAAAAATAGCTAAGTTTTACATTAAGACCCACTATACAAAGAATCAACCGGACAAAGTAGATATGTATACTGAATTCTTGGAGGAGGACAATTTCCTAATTTATGAACCCAAGAAGTGTTCCTTCAGAAAAATAGAACCTCTGATTTGCTGGCTGTTCTCCAATAAACAGGCTTCCTGTTCAACATCAGGCATAAAGTATCTGGAGGAACTTGAGTTTTGCTCTGCCTTCTTTGGACTTCTTGTCAATGCATGGAACAGAACTCTACTCCATGGTCTGAAAACTCATGATGTAGGCCTCTGACTTACACCCCCCCCCCCCCCCCGCCTCCAACTCCTCTGGAATGGCTACCACCTGTCACGGGGTTGCTCAGAACCTTCATCTCTCTTCTAACAAGTAGCTGTGCAGGTTCATCTCCTCTTAGAAAACAGTAAGACACTTTGATCACAAACGATAGGCTACATTTGTAGCCAATTTCCCCTCTTAAAAGTACATTTCAAAAATTAAAGCATAAGCCAAAGGTGAGGCAGGAGAGAAAGAGACAGACACACAGAGTCTGTCATTTAGTACTTCTGCCCTGCCTTCTTAAGCATCAATTAGTAAATGATGCAAAATCCCTAGGTCAGCTGACTGCTTCCAGGTAACATGATTACCTGCCTAATATAACTAACGTAAAACCACTAAATCAGACAATATGTAGGTGTGGAATTTCAAGTATCTTTGCAGTTCCTAATGAGATGACAAAAAAACTTTATACTGTTTAGACCTCAGATGAGTGTTAGCACAATTATATATCTATAATACCAATTGTTTCATACCTCAAAATAACTTTCACATTCAACCCAAAACTCATGTAGGTCACATTATCCTCTATCACTTTAAGTTAACATTATATGTTCCCATTTTGTTTCTTCAAACATCTTTCATATAGGCTTAAACTAGGTGGAGGTCAGAGGTGGTACTCAGACCAGTCACGTTTACTTACAGTCAATTACAGATCAAGTCGTAGATAAAATGTCTTCAAAATTAAACCTCAAGAATTAGAACCTAAGTTTGAATTTGGTAATTCATCACAGGAGTGCTTACATGGGATATCCTTATTTTTATTTTCTTCAGATTATACCACTGGTATTGAACTCAAGATCCTGAAATTGTGGTACAGACTGAAAACTAAGACATATTTCATCTGAAAATTTCTCATCACAAATGAACAAATGAGAAAGTTTCTCAACTCAGTATTTTCATCTTAGGCAGTTGCGATTATAAGTAACTTTACCTTTTGTGACACTAAAGACTATAAATAAAAGTCTCTTATTACTGAATTATTTATCTATGGAAAAAATAAGTAATTGTCATTTAAAATATATTAAAAATAACAGTAAAAAATAGAAAAAATATATATTAAAGAGAGTCAAACAAATATCCACTTCTTATACACTTTCCTAGGTCTTCTGCTCTCCCCACTCATATATTATTCTTAGGGTAAAAAAATGCTGAAAGTTGTCACTCTGTATAAAGCGTATCTGTAAATCCCCTCTACGTAAAGTTTATCTATCAACACAGACCAATGAGAGTTGTTTGATTTTGTATTTAAACTTAGGAGGAAGGTATGAAGATTCTCCACACTTGACTGAAAATAGAACAATTCTCTCAGGCAGATGCCTGGGAATCTTTTTTTATCTCTATCAAGTGGTCTTAAGATCTGCTTTGGTCATGGGTTCTCAACCGGGGGCAATTTTGCTTCCAGAGGATGTCTGGCAATGTGTGGAGACAGCCATTACTTGGGAGAGGGTGCTACTGGCATCTAGTGGGTGCAGACCAGGATGTTATTTATCTCTCTACAATACACCAGACAGACGCACACACACACACACACACACACACACACACACTGACAGAGAATTGCTGAGCCCAGGGCACCTGGCGGGGGGGGGGTGGGGTGGGGGCGCAGTCAGTTATGTATTTTCTTTCAGCTCAGGTCATGATTTTGGGGTCCTGGGATCCACATTGGGCTCCCTGCTCAGCAGGGAGTCTGCCTGCCCCTCTCCTTCTGTCCCCCTTCCAGTCTCGTACTCTATCACCCTCTCTCACTCTCTCTTTCTAATAGATAAAATCTTAAAAAAAAAAAAAAATTATTGAGCCCAAAATATCAATAGTAAGAGCTTGAAACTACCTGAGACTAATGCAACACTGTGTGTCAACAACAGTTAATACTGGTCTATATATACTGTGGGATTCAAGCGCACCATCAATACCAGTAAAATTTTATTACAGGTGCATCTGACAGTTCCCGGCAAGCCATAAAAATAGGACCTATTATTTTAACTTCCATTCCTCCCTCAGCCCCACTCTGCTATACAGTCATTACATCTGAATCCAAGGACTGGGTGATATATTCTAGAAATAGGGAAGCTTATAACCCCCTATTGTCTCTGCAGAGATAAGAATCATAGGAATATTTAAAGTTGTCTTGTTACATTTACATTAAACCCATTGAGCTCACTGTCAATTGAAAAGTATACAAATTCTTATAATTGGTACCTTCAATCTGAAAAAAGCAACCAAGGATTATAAAATAAGGGTACCCTTATAGAACATGCTTAAAATTGCTGAGGAAAGTTGAGGACCACCCTAAATCAAAGCCTTAAAAAATAATTCTAGATTATTGAATGTGGAAGTATTTGTTAAAAGAAATTCCGTGTAACATAGATGGCCAAAGCTCAGTTTGGAGCACCTCTGATGTCTTCTCCAGATACAGTCTCAGATTTGCCAAGAATGCCAAACTTATACTTGGACCACTGGGGATTCCATTGCTAGTCCTCAATCTGTGGTCCCAAAAAATGACTTCCAGCTCTAAAACCTGTGAACATTTTTGGCCAACTAATGGAGACTAACAATTATCATCATACTAGTTAATACTCAATTCAGACACTATTCTAAATACTTCACATATGTTGACTTATTGAATTCTAAAAAGAGCCTCATAAAGTATGTTCTATGATATGTGAGAAAACTGAAACAAAACCAGTTTAAGTAACATGCTTATCATTACAGAGTCTTTAGTGTCAGAGCGGGAGTTTGAATACAATCCGCCTGGCTCCATGTTCTTTGTGCTTAACCATTATAAAAAGAATCTGGTCCCTTAGATTTCAAGGGAAAGACTTGTGTCTTCAGAAATCCTTGGGGCTTATCCACTGGGTCACCGATTTCCCAGTGGTCATATGAGAAATAAATACACTTCTATATACATCTACACATACATATAAGCTGGCCCTAGATTCAGAGCTGCGATTCTACTGAGTTAATACAAAAATCCCTGAGGTTTTCTCAAGGATGTCCTGCAGTCGATCGGTCACGGCTATCCCCTTTGCTCCCAATCTCATGGCAGAGAATGTCCAAGGCCATCATCACTACCCTTGCCCTCCTTTTCTTTATTCATTTACTCAACAGAAACTTACGGAGACCAACTCACTGGAGATATGGAGATGACAAATGTCAGTAATCATGTCAGTAAATTCTCAGCCTAGAGCAGGATTTAAATTCACGTAATTTATTATGTGTCAATGTGGCAAGTACTGTGCTGAAGGTAGAAACTGGGTGCTTTGGCAGCAAAAAGGAAAGAAACATCCAACTCAGCCTCTGGAGGACAGATGAGCTTACTAGAAGAGGTTACATTTTGTCGGCAATCTTGAAAAAGAGGTCTAAAAGAAAGTTTCAGGGGCAGAAAGATGTGCACAATGAAATGTGGTGGAAGCGATGAGGGTGTATTTGTTTGAGAACCATAGTTCTCCATACAGCTCGAGATTCTTGTGACCAGGTATGAGAGGTGAGAACAGCAACCTTGGCAAGGTTCTCAGCATGGAAGGCCCTGTGGTCCTGCTAAAAATCCTGGAATTGTTCTAGAGGCCAGAGAACATTTTTTGAAGAATTTTAAGTCAAAGAGGGAACTGATAAAAATTGTGAATAAATGTGATTGGACATTCCTGGGATGGGGAGGAGAGTTTTAGAGACAGTTCCAGTATAGTCCAGGGTGGTCCCGCAGGACTAAACCAAAGACCATATGACCTATTGTGTACAAGACACATGTCCACCCAAAGCTAATATGATAATCTGAGAATTAAACCCATGATCTTGGTTATCATGGATAACTCACTTATTATTAAACCATTGCTTGTGAATGGTATATACTAAGAAAAAGTAAAATTTATTGTAAGAGACTACATGCCCCCAAAGTCTTCAAAATTAACACATAGAAGTGAAAACGTATTCATGTCACTCTAACTTTTGCATGTCCTTAGTAACACTGAATATGAAAAAGCATTTAAAAAGCGTGTTTTTGTGTACCAAGAATTTTGCTAGTTCTCTTCATGAATGAAGCCTGGAAAATCTAATCCAAAGACAATGTTTAAGGAGACGAAACAAAATTAAATTAAAATTCTTCTTGGGTCAACTAAGAAAAATAAGAAAGAGTAGCCTCATTTGAACACCTGGAAGTTCTGTAAAAAATTTAATAGCGCTGCTGTTCTTGACAGAATTTTTGAGGTTTGCCTTCTTAAGTTACCTACTAGAAGCAAAGTTTTAGATTAGAGAAAACCTGCCAAAGGGAATCTGAACATGACTCACCCACTTGTGGTTAAATTTGGCTAGAATTACCTGAGTCATAATCATACATGACTATACATTTGCATTTAAATATAAACTTCTAAGTGAAAAGCATTAGCTAATTCAGAGACCTGTTGACTCCCCAAGTCATCATCACTTTCAACACACTGGACACATTAGGTTGGAAATGCTCAATCTCTGAGTCAGAACCTTTAGGTCTTTTCAAATCCTTAAACATTGGGGAGTTCAGAGCCAGAGGCGAACTGTAATGAATAGATCACCCCGCGGGGTATATGCAGAGGTCTGTGAATTGTGTGTATGACCTTCTGGAGAAAAAGCTCTCCCAGTACGTGGTACATCTATTTGATTAAGTATAGAATTTCAAATCAAATGCTATTGCTTTTGTGAGTAGAATTAAACTTAATGGCATAAGAACGTAAATTTTTATGATTTCATTGTAACCTTCACTAGAAATGTCCCTTTCATTTTAGAAAGAAAAGAGGAAAGAATCACAGAAACAGAAAATTTATATGAAAAAAAGAATTTATATGAAAATCTAAGATCATATCCATTTAGGCTACTGCTGATGTTTCTTCATAAAGTCCTTAAGAAGAAAAAGATACTCTTATAAAACAAGCCTTTGCCTATAAAAATGGGGTGGGTCTCATTCAGACCTGTATCTCTATGCAGGAAACATACTGACTACTTCTGTTTTCTAAGCACGAAATTGAAATAAAGTTGCAGATTGGTTAACAAGAATACTCAAGTAATACTAGGGTGAGCAGACATACTTTGTGCCCAAATATTACAATGGAGATATTTCAAGGTATTTGAGAGTTGTTTTTGTTTTGTTTTTTAGTGGAAGGCATGCTAACATACTACCGCAGTTACTGTGAATGGACCCCCTTCTCCGAGGACCCTTTTGCTCTGATTTTTGCACACTGGAAGACCCTTAACAGAGACTCTGGGGGCCAGGAATGGTCGGAGGGCAGAACTGGTGAGTGATTCATGGGCCACCCATGTTCTGCTTCATGCAGGACAGTGAATATTTATCCAGTGGGCACAGGGTCAGTTTTCACTTGGATAAAGGGGTCTGTGGCTCAATACATAAATAAAAGATGAAAACCACTGTCCAAGCGAAAAAAATTCACTCAAGTTATAAAATGGATGATCAGCAGCAAAACAAAAGTGTTCACCTACAGAAAACCTTAAAAATGTAAAATCTGATAGGATAATCCATGCAGACTGAGAGGGTTTCCAAAATATGGGTGACCCCATTATAATTTACACTTGCCTCTAGAAATGCGTTATGCAGTCCTTATCAGCTGGTCCAACATAAATGTATAGATTTGAGATTCATAACCACCATTCAGGCTTAAAACAACAGCAACAGTAGCAACAGCAACCAAAACCCTATAAAATCAATAGCTTCTAACCGATGGATAAGGCCTGGAAAGCAAAGGAAAATTCTACATAGAAGTTAACTGCTAAAAAGGTCGGTCATAAGTTCCTGACATTTGGGAAGCATTCTAGAGTAACAGTTTCTCCAAATTCAGTCATCTGCCACCAACCTTCCCGATTTTAGCTATTTTAGCCAAGCGTTTCCTCACTGTTACTTCATCTGCTTCCTCAAATAGGCGCTTTTCTAAAATTTAATTTGTTTTACTTCAGTACTTCTTTTTGGACTTCCTGTAAACAATAGTATCTGTGAAATTGTAGGTTTAATATGAAATTTTATGTATTTTTCTAATATCCTTAGAAATAAATGCATCACCAATAATATAAAAATAAAATGTTGTTCAGAGAACACCTGCAATGAACTTCTATCTGGCTGGTGGGAGTAAGGGCCTAGTGCAACCCTTAAGGATAAGGAGTCTGAGGTCAGAGCACAGAGTTGGAAACCTGTCCCCATTCCACTGTGTAAGTGCTCTCAGTTTCCTCACCTGAAAAATGGGAAGGATCAAAGTAACTAACTTATGGCATAGTTGAAAAGATAAAATTAGTGAATCCACATGAACACCTTAACGTGTTTTGCATAAAGCCAAGCCTCAGGAAACATCAGCTGTGCTGTAATTATGATGGTAATGATTGATGATGACAATGGTGATGATTTACACGGACATAAAAATTACAACTGTAGGGGTGCCTGGGTGGCTCAGTGGGTTAAGCCGCTGCCTTCAGCTCAGGTCATGATCTCAGGGTCCTGGGATTGAGACCTGCATTGGGCTCTCTGCTCAGCGGGGAGCCTACTTCCTCCTCTCTCTCTCTCTGCCTCTCTGCCTACTTGTGATCTCTCTCTGTCAAATGAATAAAATAAAATCTTAAAAAAAAAAATTACAACTGTAAAAAAAAAATCTGACAATTTCTATTTTAAAGTATACTTTGAGATATAAACATAATTAAGAAAATATGCTTTAGGTGTCAAGTCTCAAGACGGCTATTCAATATTGGGGGGTTACTTTGGGGCTTTGGGGGGGAGGTTTAAAGATTTATTTGCCCGGGAGCATGCACAAGCAGGGGGAGTGACAGCCAGAGAGAGAGGGAGAAGCAGGCTCCTTACTGAGCAGGAATCCCAATATCCGGCTCAATCCGAGGACCCTGGGGGATCATAGTCTGAGCTGAAGACAGTTGCTTAACTGACTAAGCCACCCAGATGCCCCTTCAATATTGGTTTAATGCAACTTCACTTTGAAAGTATTCCAATGTGATCAGAGCAATCAAACTTGGCCTAGTATCTTCAATATAAAAATATCTACCTGTGAAAAAATAATATTAAAAAATCCATGGGGCTCCTGAGTGACTCAGTCAGTTAAACATCTGCCTTTGGCTCATATCATGATCTCAGGACCCTGGGATCGAGTCCTGAATGGAATCAGGCTCTCTGCTCGGTGGGAAGCCTGCTTCTCCCTCTCCCCATGCCTGCTGCTCTGCTCTGCCTACTTGTGCACTCGTGCTCTCTGCCCCTCTCCCTGTCAAATAAATAAATAAAATCTTTTTAAGAAAAAATCCTAACATGGTAATACAGGTTTTTATCCCATGGCCCAAAAGTACACCAAAATAAATGTTCTTAATGTATATAAATAAAAGTTTTAAAGATATGAGCATGTTGTATTAAAATGTTTCATATGGAGGAAAAAAATAGAATTCCTGACATTTTAATATGGTGTTATTCATCAGCCATGGACTGAAATCTCAGGGTGAGAAAAGGGCCAGGCGAATGCTGAAAGGTTTCAAATATCAAACTATACTATTATGTCAGTGACCTAAGATCAATTAGCACCTTTCAATGACAGAAAAGGTTACAGTGAGACTCAGAGGTGCACTCTCTGAAACTATTTTAAACCACCATAAAAATGTGGTATTGATAACTCAAAATGGTTTCTATTTTTACATTAATCTATTTCATCTCTTTTTCTGAAAGACAGAAAAGGAGTTAGGGCAGTAAGGGTAGTGGTATTCATTTTCAGTACCTCTCAACTAGTAGAAACATAGCTGGATACACGAAAGAATCACAAAGTTCAAGAGGAAAATGGCATATCACCAAGGCATATACTAATGTGCAGTGCTGGGGGCAACAGTAGATGACAGTGACGTTTACAAAGTCTTCAGACCCTTAAAAATGAGCAAAACTGCTTGTACTGCATTTGAATATGTGATTCTTGTTTGTTTTCTTCCATTCAAGTTCAAACTAAAGGATGCCAGGTTTGGCTCTATGTACAATTTAATGAATATTCAGTGCCTCCCCCCATGTTAAAACACATCTAATGGATACAGTATTACATAGACCGCAATTAAATACAGTGCTGCATCTCACCCATCTCGACAACAAATGCCTGAAAGATCATGTCATTTCTTAGTCCACTGGGAAAAATTCACCAGAGAGGCAGGTACATTGCAATGTCATCCATGCGCTCTCCTGTTGATTTCATGCACCTAGTAACCATTGTAACAAAATCCCCCAACTACATTTCTGAACACAGTTTTAAGATACTCTATAGGAAGACACATTATAAGAGCTTAGAATGTGTAAAAATAATACTCATTTAAAAAAGAAACTATCGTGGTTATATTTTCACTGAAAAAAATAAGGTGTTTGATAGATGTTTGTTCAGTACTTCAATGAAAAGATTCAAAACAACTTCTGCTTTTGATACGACGCTTTTCTGTTTGTTTCTTAAATGAGTGATCTGAAATATTTACAACCAGACAGTACCTAATTTTAGGTTTTAAGTGCTTTAACAGCTCCGTGAAACATGATCAGCAGCTGCAATACAGAACTAGGGTGAATAAAGTCCTTATAAAGGGGGCCTGTTTTTACTGAATGTTCAGTGTTCCTGCATTTACCTAATAGGAAAAAAAAAAAAAAAAAGATAATGAAAAAACATAATAAATACCTGTGCTCTTAAATTACTTAACACTTCAGTAAGTCTTAAAAGGATTATCTCCCCTCTTCTTGAATTCTCTATAAAAATGTGAGGTTTCCTTTGGTAAAATAAGTTAATTTTATTATTTGAAAGTTAGAGTGTAAAAAGTTCCCAACATCCTAACTCTTCATGACAATAATAATGGCTTTTCTACCATTCTGCTTTTTAAAACTCCTGGAAAAATTAATTTCAGTGCATAGATTTTTTAAATGAAATACCAAGCCACATAAATATATTTTTAGACATGGCATCAGTCATTTAGAGCTTGCAACAGAGATTGAAAACATGAAACTGGACACTCTATTTCCCGTGGGTATGTAAAATTTATTTACACCCCAAATCACAACATAAATAAAAAGGAAACTCTTAGAAATGGAAAACTGAGTTTTCTTTTTTCTTCTAATTCAAAGAGATTTTTTAGAAGAAAAAAAATAAATTACAGCAAAATGACAAACTACTCATCTGCCAGCCTCTCTTCAAAAAAGAAACTTTTATGCAAAGGCAAATTTTTTTTTCAGTTAGCTTCTACAGATCCTCTAGAATATAGCATCTGCATTTCCTAATATAAGAGTAATGATTGTTCCTGAACCAATTTCTTTTTACACAAATCTTAGGGTTTACTTTTTAATTTTAAATTTGAATACATGATTTAAATATTACCTATGAATATATGCATAAAGATTTCCATTTTGTATAAGAGAAATTAACTTTCTAACATCCAATGAAATGAATACTTCCTAGTAAAAAAATAAACAAATATTTTTATTTCAGTTATAATTGTGAAACAAGCACTGTGATGGCCTTAAAATGTTGAAGGGTACTCTTGTCAGGTAACTGACAAAGGAAAACAGGATTTTGAAAGCCACATTGATTTTAAACTTTCACTTGTTATGAAAGACAAGATATGTCCCTAACGATTAAAAAAAGGACAGTTTACACATAATCTAATTATATTACTTTCAGAGTTGTAACTGTCAAAAGTCTTAACTTTCTTTCTTGTACAGTCATTTCTAAAAATTGGTTTAACTCTGAATGACTTACAACTTTTAATCGGGTGGAACAAACTATTTTTATGGTTTATAATAACAATAAAAATGGATGCGGTTATATCTGCCTTTCGTATTGTTGCCATAAAAATCAGATTCTGGCAGTCTAGCTCCACACAAAACAGTCTGTCTCTTGTTACTACTGCTACTTATTTCTTGGGATAATGTTATTTAACCCCCCCCCCCCACACACACACACAAATGCCTAAAAGGTGCAGTCTCCTAAAACGCACCATACCACGTATCAAAT
This sequence comes from Mustela lutreola, assembly GCF_030435805.1. Taxonomy (NCBI): domain Eukaryota; kingdom Metazoa; phylum Chordata; class Mammalia; order Carnivora; family Mustelidae; genus Mustela; species Mustela lutreola. The sequence goes on from NC_081295.1 coordinate 68,172,018, forward strand.
ATTTTGTTTTAGGAATCTCTCCCCACCCCCTTTCCTCATTTTTTGGTTCTCCAGCTACAAGATGGCCAGAAACCTTATAAAAGAAGAGGAAGAAGAAGAAAAGGAAACATTTCTACTTAAAACCAAGTTCTGCCCAGGAAAGATTACCAAGTGCAATTCCTTGTCCTGATGGGGTTTTAAAAATAAAAACAAAAACAACCTACCCAACAAAAAAACCATCATTGACTTTCAATACTGCCAGTCACCTATGTGTAAATGAAACTTCAGAAGCTGCTAAAGGGGAGTCTGAGGTTGTTAAAGGCTCCTAAGACTCCCACCTACGTCCCGAAGGAGCCTGCACAGAAACTGACAAACGCAGGAGGGTGCAAAACGTGGCCGCTGAGGAGAAGGGCAACAAAATGCCATATTCCAGAAGATATGTTTCGCTACATCAATTACGTTGATCCCAGGGTGCCAAGCCAAAAGGGGTAAGGGAGAAAGAAAACTGTTAAGTATGAGCTCTTAATGTGAAACCTAACCTGTTGGTTCTCTTAGGTATCAGATTTTGGAAGTGTCTGTAATGACAGCCAGGAAAGCAAATTAATGGCCAACGGCCCACTGGGTTTGAACACGAGACTCCTGTTACCTCCTCACAGATCAGGTACACAACACGCACACACACACACACGCACACAGAGATGCTCCACGTGGAACTGCTCCGAAACCAAAACACACGCCCCATCGCTATTCTGCACGTTGGCAGAAAGGGCCCGGGGACCTGCGCCTTCCTCCACTGCCCTCAGGTTGGGATTCATGAATGACTGCCCGCTCCGGAGTGCTGCGGAGAAGAAAGGGGAGAGGAGACTGTCTCCAGACCCTCCCCTCCCACCCACCCACCCACACACTCACCCAGAGCACAGACCTCACAAGCCTTCAAGGGAAGGAGCGAGAGAGGTGGCGGGGGCTGACCCTGCCATACCAACGAGGGACTGATGGCTCTCTGGTTTCGCTAGCGCCCCGCCAGGGGACTCAGTCCGCAAATTTCCTTACAGTTACAAGCTGTTCAGATAAATGCTTACAAAGAAAGAGACCTCTTTAAAGTGTTACTAAAGGAAAGTTCTGGCTGCTGTGTGGCGCACAATAAAACAAGCCCACACGCGGTCTCCTTCCGAACCCGGCTTAACCACGCGAAAACAGCCGTTTCCAGTGCCTCCACCAACCCCAGACCTAGCAAACTTTGAAAGGAGAGAAAACCTGCTCTCCGCAGCCAGGTCCCTCCGTTTGGAGAAGTTATAATCCCTCCATGGCATCCGCGTCCCGAGCCAATGAACGCGACTCCTCTGACAAGCCGCCTCTAATTTCACGGACCCTGGCAAGCGGCAGGAAACATTCGGTCCACGCCGCATGAAAACTATTAAAGTGGGATGGCCGCAGTTTAAAAGGCCGGTTCGTGCCTCGAGATTAGAGCACATGCAGGGTACGTACACACGCATGCAGCATCGTGAACATGCCAGGAGCCTGGGCCCTCCACGGGACCCGGTCAGCATCTCTGCGTCAGGCTTATCTGGGGGGTCATCAAAGTAATAAACAGCACTGGAAGGATGTCGGGGAGACCTCCGGCGCGCGCCCTCGCGAGCCAGGCAGCCTGAGTACAGGTGGGGATCCGTCCCGCCGCCCTGCAGCAGCCCCGCAGGCTTGGAGAAGACCCACGGGGCGCCGGGTGTCCTCCAGGGCAGAAAGCACCACTGCAGCCCGGTGGCCTGGGCCTCGGGCGGCCGAACTGCACTCCGCCTCTGGGAGCCCGCGGGGAATCGGGGTGCATACCCCGTCCTGCCCCACGTTCCCTGTCCCCGGGGCTCCGCGTCCTCGGCGGAGCCGCGCGCACTTCCCCGGAGAGAGTTCACAGTCTCCCCGCAAGTCGGACCCCGCGGGAGGGGACGGGGAGAAGGGACACTCACCTCCCCGAAGCCCGGATCGCTTCGGGATCTGAAGTTCAAGTGTCTGTCCCAGCCGCGGCCCGTGCGTCTGTATTTAGGTATTTACTCTCGTTCCTTCCAATGTCTGAGCTTCCCCTTCGCGTTGTGCCTCTGGTGAAAACAGGACATCCCCTTCGGCCACCCCCCGACAAATAGCGTACACTAGTGGGGGAGCAACGGGGCGGGGGGAGAAGCCGGCTCCGAGGGGGTGGAGGAAAGGAGAGGAGCCAAAACTCTGGACTAAGACAGGGGTGGGGAAAAAGTGGAAGAAAAGAAAAAGAGAGCGCGCGCACAGCCACCGCTGTCGCCACTGCCCCGCTTCACCCTAAGCTCTTTCCCCCTCTGAACCCGAGCGACAACTTCACGTGGACAGGCTCGAAGTTTTGCGCGGAAGCCGGGAGCGGCGGAGCGTGCGCCGCGCGGCGGGCAGCCTTGCACTTGCGCGCGGGATTGGGGGCGGGGGACGCCGCCGCCGTCTCCCGCGGCCACTGGAGGCCGCCGGGGGGGCCCCGGGGCGGGCGGCGCGCAGGGACCAGCTCGTTTTTATTCGACCTCGCTGACTGCCTGTTGTCATCGTTCGAGGTCCCGCGTGGGGACCGCTCGGGACCCTTGGCGTCCCCGGTGGCACCGCAGTAATCTCCGCGTCCTCCGCGCCGCCCCCACCCCGCCCCCACGGGCCTGGCGCCGGCCACTGCCACCCGCGTTTGAGGGGAGGGACCCGCAACCGCACTCCTCTCCCCGGACGAGGGCACCGCTGTCTGCCCCGACCTGCTTCTGCCGGACAGCCCAGGGGTTGCCTCCCACTCCGCCGCTACCCATTCTCCCCGGGTGTAGGCCACTTCGGGCCCCCTGCCGGATTCCTTTCCACTTACCCCAGAAGAGAAGACAGAAGGGACTTCGCCTGCTTGCAAAGACGTAAAAGAAAAACCAACCCTCGCCAGTTGAAGGGGACGAAATACCCTTTTGCGTGAAGATGTATGCTAGCATGGAGTAAGCAGTCTGGGGGTAGGCTTGCTGGGAAGGCCCTGGGCCCCTTCCAGCGCTGGGCACAGGTATAGGCATCCCTTCCAGACGCCCAAAGGTCAGGCAGCGTCAGAGCTTCCCCAGGCACATTGCTGAAGTGACATTTCAGAGCCTAAGCCTTATGTGCCTGCTTTAGGCACCCACATAAGATTTAGTATTCTATACGAGCATATGTGTATGCCACAACCAGAGGCCACGGCAAAATAGACAATTAAAAAAAAAAAAAAACATAAATTTTGCATCTATTTAATCATATCTCCCTGAAACCTATTGTCTATTCTTCTTTAATCGTCACATCTATTTAAAGTGCGTTAATTTATTGAGAATATATGTCAGTCATTACACTGATCCCTTTTGGTAGGTGTATGCTCATTTAACTTTCACAACTCTAAGGTGGTTATTGTATAGTGGTTATTTAAGCCCTTACAAGAGATAAGGAGACTAGGCCCAAAGAAACCTAAGTAACTTCACCGAAGACAACCAAATGGTCTCTAATCACAAAGCCAATGATTCAACAAGCAGCTCCTCACATGGCCTTAGATGTGGCGGTACAGATTACAAGGCAACTAGTAGAATTTACTCCTATTCAAAGAAAATGTAGTTTTAATGTTTTGTCAACTTTCCTTTCCTTTACTGTAGAGAAACATTGAGTCCAAGATGCTTTGAGGTGTTACCTTTAAAACTCTGTTTTAATTCAATTATTGATTTCCTTGCCTAAAATATACACTTCTGAAGTTGAGGTGTCTTTTTAAAGTTAATTTATTTTTTATTGCTTTTCTTAGCATCTTACTTGTCGTCAAATTCGAACAACTCCTAAGTATACAATTAAAAACCAAATTAGTCTCTAGAGAGACTATACCAGTTACCCCTCTCTCTCCCCTTCCACCTGACTTCTCAAAACTTCATCATAGGCCTTAACCTCTGTCAGAGAAACTCCAACTGTTAACCTCGTGAAGTGGCGGCATCTATTGGCCTCATCTGGTACTGCAACAAAGTTCTGCAAGGCGAGGCAGGGGAGAGGAAAAAGTACAAGACAAGGAGAAGGCGGTCAAAGAGCTTGAAAAGACAGATGGGAAAGTCTGAAATCGTCTGGAAAATTCGGGAAGTGATTCAGAAATACTAACGGACCCTACAAGACACGAATCAGGTCATCAGAACATCCATAAATGTCTTAATAATCTGAGAAAAGACATGTATTGGGGAACAAAAAACTAATGTGACTTTATGTGAAAATCAGGGGAAACCGAAGATTCTCTTATTAGTAATTCCTTTAGCCAACTGCTCCAGGGCGGGATGCTTCTACGGTTCTCGTCTACTATTTGTTTATTTTTCAAGTGTGCATAGTACTGTTTGGCATTGGGTTTTATAGAAGACAAATTAAACAAACAAGGCCCTCTAGGAGCTCAGAATCCAAAACATAATTTTTATTTTAATTTCATTTAAAAGGAACCTTAAGGGAAGATCATCCTATCATTTAGTAAGAACAAAATTTAGGCTAAAAAATTTTAATAAGACACTGCCTTTACCAACAAAAGAAAGCAGAAGACGGGATGCTTATAGAAATAATCCCAAAATCGATCTTTTGAGTTACTCCATTGGTGGACCTTTGAACTCCAGCTGGAAGTATACTCAGTTCTTAAAAAAAAAAAAAAAAGAAAAGAAAAGAAAAAGAAAGTCATTCAATTGTTTCTTAATAAGTTCTAAGCAAACCCTTTGAGCTTTGGGAGAACGGCTTTTCAGAGTCCAGAATCCATACCAAGTAGGTTTAACACTGTTTTACTCAGCTACTCTACCAATGACAGATTATGGGAACAAATGAAGATAAGACACAATTGCCCAGGAATCTAAAGTGCTATGCTGCTGAATTACAAAAATCTGTGAATAAACACACATTCTGAGTAATTTTGCGCAAACAGATCAAACTTAAAAAGGTTTCTACTGGTTTATGAAAGTGAAGAAATCGGATCTGCAAGGGACCTGTTGGGTCATTCTCTTCTGCTGGGCTCTCTGCTAAACTTCCTCATTCTTGGCAGAGTCTCTAAAGAAAAGGAAATAAATGCATACTCTCTGGGAGACAGCTTCATTATATTTACTTTTAAATTCTCTCTTGAAATTTTTTCTCCAGTTAAATCCTTTTAGTACCATATTATGCAATTCTACTCTATCTTTCATGTTTACACCCAACCTTCAGATGTTTATAAACAGATATCATGCCCACTTTTAGTCATCTGTGAGCCACGTTAAACAAATGTAAGGCCTTTTAATCTTGTTTCAGCTCAATCTCTCCAAGACCTTAATCATTCTTATTGCTTGTCTCTGAACTATTTCCAGGTTCCTAGATGTTCATTTTTTGTTAGACGGATCCCACACTGAATGCATTGTTCCAGGTGTGGTCTCATTAGCATATTAGAAGGAGTTTCCCTTTTTTTTTTTTCTTTTTCTTCCGTGGCCTTATGTTTTGGCTTCATTACAAACTCCCACCAACTCCTGCTACTTTACATATTCTCACAAACTTATATGTAAGTTTTTTCTCTATTTTCACTTCAACAGAGTTTCTTCTAGCATACTGAAACAATCTGGATTTCGCAAGTACTATACATGCATAGTTCTAAGTAATAATAAGAGTCAATATATGAACAAATGTTTCAAATAAGGAAAGATCTAACTAACCTCTTTTTTAATGCAACTCTTAATTATATATCCATTTACTTATAAAAGATATCCACTGATTACAATGTCAAAATCCACCAATGGTAATTCCCAAGTGCCCAAATTATGAAGGGCAAATAAATTGATTTGACAATTTTAAGATAATGTATTTGGCTTCGTTAACTCCATTACCTATTTACACTATAAAAGTTCAAAGTTAGGAAGACTGCTGTATTGCAGCTATCCATTTAGACTGAATATTTTTTAATGAAAATATTTTACTATAACTGAAAATTTAAAGGAAACTTTCTAATGTCCATTCTTTTCACTGTCTTAGAGCACAAATGTTTAGAAACCACGTCTTTATACATTTTTAAAATTTTCGCTGTATATTCTCACCCCCACCCCAACACACATTAAAATGACTTTCCTGTTCACCTAATTCTTTTATTTGGACACCAACCATCTCAGAATAAGTTGTCAGTCCTCTATGCGGCTACTTCTCCACCCTGTTAAATCCTAGAAACCTGACTTCTTTCTATTTTCTTTACAGAGACTGCTCTCTTTAAAATCATCAGTGGTGGGCACCTAGGTGGCTCAGCCAGTTAAGCGTCTGCCTTCAGCTCAGGTCAAGATCTCAGGGTCCTGGGATGGAGCCCCACATCCTGCTTCCTGATCAGCAGGAAGCCTGCTTCTCCCTTTCCCACTGCCCCTGCTTGTGTTCCCTCTCTCACTGTGTCTCTCTCTGTCAAATAAATAAATAAAATCTTAAAAAAAAATAAAATAAAATCATCAGTGCTCATTCTAATGGTCATTTCTTCATCACCCTTGACTTCCGGGAAGCATTTGGTATTTTCAACAGCCTTCTGCTAACTTCCAGCAGACTTCTCCTTTTTCAATTTCCATGATTCTGTGTTTATCCCCTGATTGTACTTCTCTAGTTCCTATGGTACCACTTTCACAGAGGCCCAACCTTTAGAATTTGTCCTCACTCTTTCTGACCTTTCCTAAACAAGGAGTCAACAGGACAAGCTTATTTTGCACAGGCAGTGTCTCCTTGTCTGTCCTTGCATTTCTTTCTCACTGTTGTTTCCCCAGGCCAGATTTGCAGAACTGCAGTCCTCCCCCTCTAGGCTCTCTTCAGCTAACATATGACACAGAGATAAGAGTTTGTCTTTCTCTAAAGTTCAGTTCTTGTCTCAGTGAAAATACATTGTAGGTCTCAAATGTCAGTTTAATAAAGTGCAAACATCTGATCCAGCAGTGAAACGCCCAGAGCAGACGTGGCAAACCAGAACCTTCCATCCTTCTTATCCTCTTATGCACAGTCCCTTGTAGCTAGCAGGGGATCGATATTTACTTACATAAGTTAATCAGTTGAAATGAGGTACTTAAATGAAGGCTGACCAAACACTTCAGTTGATGACCTGCTCACAATAGAGCAGACAATAGTCAGTATGACAGGAATCCTCCTTCGTGTTTAATTCGTTTGTAGGTAAAGCCGATTCATGGAGGATCCCCTTTGCACAATTTGATACCCTTCATGCCCCAAACAACTTCCCTCTTTTGTATTCTACTTTTTACTGTTTCCCATTAGCAGAGATAAAGTGTTCTGTATGTGTCCTACAATCCAGGATCTGTGATGAATCATCCAAGCTTCATGACCTAGTTTCCAAAGTAGTCTATGAACTCAAGAAAACAGAGACTGGGATACATGGCTCAGGAGGGGAATTTGAGGACAGGAGAGAAGGGCTGGGGCAGAAAAAGCAAGAGGAGAGGGACTCAGGATGACTGACTTTTTTCCTTCTGTTAGCAGACCTCATGTAGTGCTGGGGACCGAAGATGGACTCATTATTATTGTACTCATTAAAAGAACTCCCTTGGGGTGTCTGGGTGGCTCAGTTGCTTAAGCATCTGCCTTAGGCTTGGGTCGTGATCTCGGGGTCCTGGGATCGAGCTCTGCATGGGGCTCCCTGCTCAGTGGGGAATCTGCTTCTCCCTCTCCCACTGCCCCTTCCCCTTGTTCATGCCCCCAATAGATAAATGAAGTTTTTAAAAAATTAAAAATAAAAGAACTTACTTGGCTTCAGACTCCCTGCTAACTTGATATTAACTAAAAGTGCACCGTAGTTTCCTATCTGCAATAAAAGGATGAGCCCACGCTCCTTAGTTTCAAGATGAAATGAGCCAGTGCAAGTGAAAAAACTGTAGTTTCCAGAGTGCTATATACCCATGTATGACAAAGCCTTGGGAAGCATTCATGCTGTTGCCCCTTGTCTCTGCCTCTTTGGAACAGTTGAGTGTTTAAAATGCTGTAGCCTTTTTCTCTTTAACCTTTAGATAAGAGACAATCTAAATAATAACAATGGATCTTCCAGCCCCTCCCCCCCATTGAATCAATGAAGCTATTTTAAAGGAAAGAAACCTATAAACATTTACAATTCCTCTCCCAAATTGGCTCATTGCCAAAAAATTATTCCTAATAGCCAGAACTGAAACCACCTAAGACATCAGTCCTGAGGAACCCAAGAGCCTAGTGTCACGGCCTGGTTTTCACCCTGGGTTTTAGGGATATCAAATTCTAAAGCCCCTCTTCTTTCACTGTCAGATCCTTTCCCAGTCCTCTGATTCCCAGAGCTGCTCTTTGGTGAGTGGCCCCCCCACTGACAAGCTCCCCATGGGAACTTTCTTTTCCTTGGCTTCTGTGGTTCAGCTCCAGCCTTGGTCACCTCCAGCCCTCTGGCCCCTCCTTTATCCTTGTCTTGAATCCATTCCGGCCATTTAAATGTGGATGTCCCTTAGCACCTGCTCTTAGCATTCAAGTATGCTTGGTCAATGTAAGGAGGTACAGAGATGAGCCAGACCTGCCACCGTCCTCCAGAAAACTTCAGTCTAGAGCAGAAAATAAGGCATTTAAAAATAGTTACTACATGAGAGAGAAAGTGTTCAGCTTTGGAGAAACATTGACAAGCATACTGCTTTAGTTCAGAACAGTGAGAGTTTGCTTCCACCTGAGGGAAGAAAGGAGGTGGCATTTGGATCTGGCGTTTAGATCATGAAGAGTGTTATGCCTAGGAATATGTGTAATTCCAAATAAGAAAAACAGAAGCCATTGTCCCGCCATTCCAGCCTCCTCCAGAACAAGATACTCTTCTCCCCGTGTTCCCTTACCTATTTAATGGCACCAATAACCTCGCAGCCACCCGGAGGTACAAATGAGTCCTTTCATTCCTTAGCCCCGGTCATCCAATCAGTTGCTGAATCCTAGAGGTCTCACTTCTGTGATAAGCTTTGCTTTATCCCTTCCTCCGTGTTTTTTAATGCTAACTTAATCTCTGCTTCAGTCGCTTTCACATAGAGTATTTAAATAGCCATACAATTGGTTTTCCCATTTCTAATGCCTTTCCCCACTTCTATCAGATTACTCATTTTACAACACAGTTCTGTTCATGCCACTACTTTATTTGGGGGAGAGGGAAATCAGCCTTTAAGCTCACATTCCAGAGCTCCCACTCTCTTGTCCCATCCAGTCTTTCCAACACAGATTTGCTTGGCTCTCGGTCCCTCTGCCACCCCACCACAGACGATCTCGGCTCTTCTGTGAGCTCCTCCACAGTTGTCTGTTAGGTGTAGATAATTGTCTACCTAGGATGATGGTTACTTATGACATTTTATTACCTTTGTATCCTCTGGAGTGCTTAATGTAGAATTTTATACTTGGTAGGCACAACAGAAAAATGGGCTGAATAAATCAATGATAATTATTTAATAAACATACTGAGTATACATACTGTCTGAGCCTCCATGTACTGTTTGGGTCCCAGTGAAATATACCTTTGTGTTAACTGGTATAGGTATACTTTTTTAAAAAAAGAAAGAGAGAGAGAGAAAAGAAATCCTAAAAGTGATAATAGGTCCGTGGAAGGAGTTAGTCCATCTACTTCGTAGACTGTTGTAGAGAAGTAATTCATGACATCATATGCTGGTTTTGTGTGTGTGTGTGTGTGTGTGTGTGTGTGTAGACAAAGTCTTAGTTTCATCAGAATTATAGGCTATTTATATCTAGAAGGCACTGAGAATTGTGTAACTAATAAGTTTCTCTTTTTGATTTCCTTCTAGAAAATTTAAAGCCCCTTTGTTCTTCCCCCCCACCCCAGCAAGGGCACAGGTTGCTATGGTATGTCTTTTTGTATTAGTCTTGTCCCCTATACCGTTTAAGGCCCCATCTTATCTTCCCTCTTTCTTACCTGATTTTAAGTTGTTTTTAATTGTGTTTTATCCATATAAGCCTCCCACATTTAAATAGCTATTGAAAGTGTTCATACTATTTTGAATGATCATGTATCAAAAAATGGGACAAAAGTACTTTCAGAGGGTGCGTGGGTGGCTCAGTGGGTTAAGCCGCCTGCCTTCAGCTCAGGTCATGATCTCAGGGTCCAGGGATGGAGTCCCGCATGGGGCTCTCTGCTCAGCAGGGAGCCTGCTTCCTCCTCTCTCTCTCTCTGCCTGCCTTTCTGCCTACTTGTGATCTCTCTCTGTCAAATAAATAAATAAAATCATTAAAAAAAAATACTTTCAGAGCCAGAATTTTAGGATCTTGCATTTTAAAAAATACATCATTCATTTTTACGAATTCCTTCTACTGTTTCTTTAACTTGCCTATCCCACCCTTATCAGCAACCCACCAAAAAGTTCCAGGTAGTAGATTTCTTTTCTTTTTTTTGGTAACAGTACAATAATACTCGTCACAGAATAACTGCTTTTATAAACCTATAAATAAGTTTGGTCATAATGTGGTCCAATAAGGGCGCCTGAGTGGTTCAGTAAGTTAAGTGACTGCCTTTGGCTCAGGTCAGTGTGGGGCTCGATCCTGGAGTCCTGGGATGGAGCCCCACTTTGGGCTCCCTGCTCAGTGCAGAGCCTGCCTCTCCCTCTGCCTGCTGCTCCCCCTGCTTGTGCACTCTTTCTCACTCTCTCCCTGTTTCTCGATCTCAAATAAATACACAAAACCTTAAAAAAATAATAATAATGTGGCCCAATCTTCTCATACTCTAGCTATGAAGCTCTAGGTGCAGAGGGTTAAGTGATTTGTTTGCTCATTAAATGTGGGGAAATGGAAGTAGAATAGAGGTCTCTCAAGTCTTCCCACACGCGGATTCCCTGAGCATAACATCTGTGCATTATTGTGCCTGCGGACAGCACATTTTTAACAGGAACGCTAAATATATTAGTTTTATAAAATATACAACTAATGAAGAAGTAACATAACTGACAAGTCTCACTTTCTTTATGGCTCCCCCACCCCCACTTTCTTTCCAACTCTTTCAGATCAATTCTTTGCCGCACCCTATATTTTTCCGGATAAAATTGAAAACTCATAAAACGATTTTTGGTATAGGTTTCCTAGAGCATATAATTCAAAATATTACTACAAAGGTGGAATGATTAGATCCATTTACCATTGTTATCAAATTTCAGGAATCAAGAGAGTCACCCTTTTTACTAATAATGTTACCTGTCGAGGTTGGATATTAATTCAGCAGCAAGTTGCAACTGGCAAATAAGAACAAACCAGAACTGTTATTGTGTATATAACACTGTTTTTTAATTTAAAATTTATATTATTTTTGAGGTCAAGCTTGACTTGAATTTACAGTTTCATTTTTAGTATCAAAACGTAACTCAAAGATGTTTATGTTTGATAATGTGACTCCTTTATCAATCTTATATAAATGTTAACAATATTTACATTATTTCTATGTATATTACATTTATTTAATATGTTACTGAACTATAGTTTATAACTTAATTATATTTTATGATTTAATACTATTACTTATCTATATATATTAAATCACAAAACAATGCTAATACATTTTGAACACATCGCTGTGATTCTCAACTTAAAAAACTACCAAACTGAAAATAAAGCATGATACATGTACGACACACAAAGACAGGTAATGTAAATTGAGGACACAACTGTTCATGGCTTTAGCAACCCACTGCCAACAACTGAAAATATTTAATTTGTACCTTTGACATCAGAGTATTTAAAAATATTTTTAATAGGTATCTTTTCATAAAACTTCATAACTTACAACATATAATCTTTAATCACTCTTTGTGCTATCATTTAAGTTCTCCCTGAGAAAAATATCAAACTTCAAGCTAATTTGAGAAGCCTCCATATTTTATGTTTGTATCAATCCTCAGATGAATATGTAAAATTAAAAAGTAGTTTTCCATTTCCAAAGAGCAAACATCACAGCTCATCAAGACTTAAACTCATTTCACAAATTAAACCCACCACGCATTGTTTATGCATTTAGTTCAATGTGCAAACAATGCCTCATTGAGGGTTGTATTTCAAAACAAGTAAAAACTGGCTTTAGTTCCTTTTTCATGTCATTGTAGCTTTGAAGTGTATGCTTATGTGAAATAGCTTCTCATGGCCATCAGTGGTGGTCTGTATATGGTAACTAGCTAGATTAACTTCTAGCTTAGTTTTACCGCTTGTTAGGGAGTCTACGAACTGTACCTTGGTGCCATTCTTGATCAAACATAAAAGAATATGTTTTGTTTCTTCAATTTTGCAATCTGTATTTCATTTAGATCCCTCAAATCATTAAACAGCATATCTGTTATTTTAATGTCATTAGCATTTCTGTTAAAGTAGTGGTGATGAATAATTTTTCATATTAAAACTCATAAAGGATTACTCAACTCAGTAGCTATGGAATTATACTTTCTAAAATGGTATACCAGTTTAAAAATGAATGTCTGTGGCTCTTTCCTTGTTTGTTTGTTTTTTTTAAGATTTTATTTATTTATTTGTCAGGGAGAGAGCAAAGGCAGGCAGAGTGGCAGGCAGAGGAAGAAGCAGGCTCCCTGCTGAACAAGGAGCCTAATGTGGGACTCCACCCCAAGACCCTGAGATCATGACCTGAGCCAAAGGCAGCCGCTTAATTGACTGAGCCACGCAGGCATCCGTCTTTTCTTGTTTTTAAAATTTATGTAATAACCTAAGATTTGAGATAGCTTACCAAAAAAAGTCATTTTTTTCCTATTAACATGACCCCAAAAATCCAGGTATTAATAACTCATTATTATATATGAGTTAGTCTACACTTTAATTAAAAAAACCCTTTCTTGCAAAGACTGTTCCCTTTTTAAAAATATTCTTAAATGCTTTTTCATAATTTCATGACTTGATGAAGTTCTGTTAAGAGGCCTCTAGAATCTTCTTGTGAAGAAACTGAGGAGCCCAGTTATTTTATAAAATGAAGAAAAGAACACAGAACTCAACCAGAGTTGGTATAGATCGCCTTTTCTATAGACTTCCCAAATCTCATCAGATTTATCATGGAGTATAGCCACCAAAACTGCAATCCCATTCCCGCCAATGCAGATGAACCATAATTTTGGGCAAAGGTAAAACAGCCATTTCTCTTGCATTTCTAATATATTTCTAAACAATATCAAGAATATAACAAAATACTTTGTGATAATTTCACCAGGATGTGGGCCTGTTCCTTAAAAAATAATCTGATTATAATAGTTATTCCTCTGGGTCTGTAAACTACAATCTAGAAGTCATCATCTCAAAGTATTGGTAGTGGTACTTCTTTCTAAGACTTCTTTCTAAGCCTTGCAACTGACATCTTGAAATTCACCTCCATAAACTCTTCAGGCACACAGCCTTAAAACATCCATCTGAATGTTTACTTGACATTTTACAAACAGGAATGGCTTAGTATCATCTAAAAGATGAGATATTTAACTGAAAATTTCTCCCTCTAGATCATCTTCAAAAATATTATATGTCTCTTCTCTATTTAGTACCCTGTTTGATACTAAAGCTCAGAAGGCCATTTATCCTATTCAGTTTTCTAGCTGAAAGTCAGTTTTTCACTATGTCAAAATAAAACACATTATTTGTAATGAAACCTTTGACATAGAAATAATTTAGTTCCTAAAATAAATAAAACACAAAAACAGTAGTAGAAAGGGTATTTTTCCAAAATAACTCATATTTCAACATGTATAATCCAACCAACAAATAAAAAATTAAAATTAAATTAAAAATAATAAAAATAAAATATAATATTATTATAATATAATAATATAATAAAAATATGATATAATATAATATATTTATAAAAATAAAAATAATTTTATATGATATTTATGTCATTTTTGCTTGTGTAATAAGAAATTAGATTCATCAGTCTACTTCAGATTAGAGTGCCTTTCTGGAAACTTGAAAATTTGGAATCCTGTTGGAAATCCGGATATCCAGTGCCTTAACTCTTTGTTCTGATAGATCATGTATTGTGCCTGACAAATTATACAATTTCATTATTAAGTTTCTTTAAATCTCTCTAATCAGTTTGATATGGTCCTGATAACTTATTCTAAAGGGTGAACATCAAGGGAAGAATGAATTAGACAAGAGGTTGCCTAACTAGTGGGAAGTAGAGGGGAAGGAGGTAAGGTTAGATAAAGGAGTTATGTATTGATTCGAGTTGCTATCACAATTAAAGGTGTCTGCTTCCCACTCGCAGCAAGAATTCCTTTGACATCATCCATAACGCATAGTCTCATGGCATCATTTTAGGACCTGGCAAATAGTAGGTAGCTATAAATGTTTGTTGAATAAGTAAATTAATCCAGTCTTGAATTTAGAGCTTAATACTAATGAGATATGCACACACACACACACACACACACATATATATATACATATATATATAAATAAATATACACATATATGTGTGTATGTATATATTATATATAGACATATATTATATATACAAATTTATATACACACATATATATACATATCATATATATAAATAAGGTATAGATATATAATATATAAAATAAATATTATGTAATATATATATAAATTATAAATTAAATATAACATATGGTATATAAATTATAAATAAAATATATAATAAATATAATATATATATAGATAATGTATGTGTGTGTGTGTATATACCTTATAGATGTTTCTCTAAAACCACCTTTCCTGAGATTTTGGGCAGTCATGGCTGTGAGAGTTTTGAGAATTCTACATCACAGGACAAGAACATTGTTTTGTTATATTTCAATCTGAATGGCAATGTATCTTGTTCTCTCTTTCTCTCTTAATATCTCTCTCTCTCTCTCTAGCTCTTCTGTTACTTTAAAGCAAGTTTTAAATTTAAGTAATATCCCTTAATTGATCTCACACAGATAATGAGAAAACAAGGACCAGGATGATTGTAGAAGACACAAAAAGTAGCCAAAGCCTTAATGATACTTCCAGTTTTTCATTCAAACATACTATTTTGAATGTGTTGATTTGGCAAAGAATGACCTTTGGCTCGGAAGATCATTTTTCTTGTAATGTTAAATGAGTGTCAAGAAATTAATCCTCCCAACACACTTATAGAAACAATAATAGTATGAGTTGGTTATGAGCTGCTTTGATAGGGTACTGTAAAGCCCTTTAGTCTTTAAAGAGTCCTGGCATTAGGTAACTCTAATTGTTGGTTTCAGATGTCAGTCTCCATCAGGAACACAGCTGGAGACTGATAGGTGTCACTTGGGAATTAGCATTTTGGATTACTTTGAAGTCAATTGGACTGAACATGAAAATTTTATAGTTAGTGGCAGATTTCTTTTTAAGATATATTTAAGTAAAGTATCACTTAAACCAATTACATTAAAAACTATCCAGAATAAGAAACCTCAAAGGAAAATTCTTCTCAGTGGCAAAGTGTTAATCAAATAAACCAAGAAAACATTTTCCCCAAACCCATAATTTCCATGCTTTGGGTTGTTCGCATTTGGAAGTAGCCCATTTTAACTCTTTCATTTCACTCCTAAGGATCTTCCATTTTGACATGATCATTTTTTAAAAGTCATAGAAATGGTAGCACACACAGGACCAGGGCAAGTGGTGTAATGGTTAGGCACAGGAGGGAGCACTTTGGGAGTTCCATCTGTGCCTGGCTGTGATCAATCCCTCGTGTTTTTATTAAGCCTCCCTAGACGATGCAATAGCAACACCTCCTGGTCCTCAGAGTTGTCTTTTTTTATCCAGAGAGAAGTTAGGAGTGACTCATTTACTCTCCAACAGGTGCTAGAGGACAAGGGTATTTTCCCTCAATGATCAGAATGTTTCAATTCTGTTTCCTACTAGAAAATTTCCATAAATCAGTTTTCTTTCTTTTTTTTTTTTAAAGATTTTATTTATTTATTTGACAGACAGAGATCACAAGTAGGCAGAGAGGCAGGCAGAGATAGAGGAGGAAGCAGGCTCCCTGTGGAGCAGAGAGCCTGATGTGGGGCTTGATCCTAGGACTCTGGGATCATGACCTGAGCCGAAGGCAGAGGCTTTAACCCACTGAGCCACCCAGGCGCCCCCATAAATCAGTTTTCAATTGAGTTGTGATTTATGGAAGAATCTTCATGCCCTTGAAGTCAAAATGAAAAACAATTTAATATTAGAGTCCATGGATTGCAAATCAGGGAGCGGGTAGGAGTCAATACAGGCCTTACTACCTATTGTGTACTGGTGTCAGCCAATGAATCCTTACTTTACAAAAAAGCAGAATAGAGAAAAGTTTTTAAAAAGAAATTATATGTACCATATAAATTGGTGGACTTCAATGATTTATCCAAAGTTCTTTCCACTGTGCTCTCCAGTTTGCCAGCTTTTAACTCTTATTTCAGTACAAATAAACTCATATCAAGGCCAGACCAATCACTTCATGCTTTATTCCCTCAATTTTCTCATTCTTGGCATCTCCTAGAATATTATTAGACAGTGGCTTCAATTCTTTGCTTGAACTGCTGGAAAAATCGGTTCTGGACACTTCTTGTATTGTAGTGTCACTGGCACACATAGCAATCAGAGTGACTGTATGTCATGACCCTTTTATGGGACTCTGCCATCACAGGACATTTAGGTTCATCCCCTTGCCCAGTTGTTGAGCCAGCAGCGAACAAATGAATTTGTGCTTCTTTCTGGAACTAGAGATATGATTAAATGCATCTCTGAGAACTCTGTAAGAATGGAAGCTATCGTAAACACAGTCACAGAGTCAGAGAATGAAATGTATTTTAAGGTGTCTATTAACAAGTGGGACATGCTCTTCTGAACAATGGGTGGTCAAACTTTATAGCTTTCTGCACCATGCTGTGTTTTATGCCTGAGCTTTTCCTTTATCAGAAATCATAGCAGAAGAAAAACTGCACAGGAATCCAGAGTCCTGGGTACCAGGGGCATGTCTGCCTCTGTTTGTTGACTATTTAACCTCTCTGTTCAGTTTCCTAATCTGCAGAAAAAGGGGATCCAGCTCAATGGTTATCCCTAAAAGCTTCTTCAGCTGGAGCATTCATTCTGCTGCTCCTCCTGCCTTGTTCGTCAGCCAATGAATAAGCATTTAATTGTTGCCTAATATGTACGTAGGTTGGATGAATTTCTTAGTGACTAAATAAATCTGTTTCCCAACTGAGGCCAGGTCTATAAATGGTAAGTAAATTAAACCAATAGCATAAGGACTGCTCTACTCATATTTCTGCAGATTTTCTGTTAAGAGTAACTGAGGGTCAGGGAGCAACTGCGTACATGGGTCTGGCTGCTAATTTAGCATCAGAGGACCTGTGTTAATCCAGGATAATTACTTTCCAGGTCCAGCTTATCATGGGTGTGTGAATATGGCTGTTATTCAGATGGTGTCCTGTAACAACTTTCAAGTGATGGGAGGAGGGGAAGAAGTGAGTCATGTTAGTAGACATAATTACACACAGTGAAAGAAAGTACTGGGAAAATTCAATTAAACCCATCCATATATATACACATAAGTGGATGTGTTTAATTAGAATTAGGGTTGCCCACAGGGCTATATAGTCATTACATAGTCTTGACTGTGAAAGCAAAGTGGGTCATACTTTAATTGTGTCACGCAATAAAAATGTTTTGATATGGGCTAGGGAGATACAGTGTTTGAATGGCTGGGGAAGTAGAGGTCTGCGCAAAATGTCACAGTAGAGATAAATTGGAACCAGAATGGGTCAAGAGGGGAACCTCAGACCCCAAGGGAAGAAAGCCAGCAAAAGGAGAAACAGGAGAATCACAAAAGATACGCTTAGTCAACTTCTTGCTCTATTTAAAGTCTATTGCTGGTTTATGTTTACCTCTTGGTTATTTTTGATAAATATGATGCTTCTGATTCTTAGCACTAAAAGCATTATCTTTACACTTATACGACTATGGAACTTCTGTGAGGTCAAGTTTTCTTGTTAATTCTGTGCACTTATAAAATAGAATAGCCACAGTTAAATTGATTTCTCCAAATCTAACGTAAGGATAAAATGTCACTTTTCCTAATCTCTGATTCTGTAAAACTTGATGGCTAAAGGACAGGTAGGGAAAAAAGAATCACCACCAAAATACCAACAAGGTTAGAACTACTACGGAGAAATACACAGTAAAGACTTATGTAGTAATCTTTATGTTGTAAAGTAGGCAGTAATATTAACCGACTTCATTTTGCGCTTACAGGATGTTTTATGTGGATAATCTCCCTTAATCTTGACAACTCTAAAAGGTAGCTACTATTTTTAGCCCATTCTACAGATGAGAAAATGAAGGGTTAGAGGTCAAGTCACTTAGTCAAACTCACTCTGCTTAACAAGGAGCATAGCGTTGACTCAAAACCAGGTTAAGGAGGCTATGGAATTGAAGGTTTAAACAACTCTGGCAGATAGCTCACTGTAGTCGAAGGGTGTTGGTTGGCACATAACATTGGTGAAAAGAAAACAAAGAGACCAAAACGAGAACAGAAGATAGTTACCCGCTGTGACATTTGTGGAATCATGGTAATATATTCTAAAAATATAAATAAATAATTTTAAAAAAATTTTTTTAAATTGCTGAACTGCAATTGTCAGTAACCGGCATTTGTGTGTAACTTTTCAAGCAGACTGATGGGCTAAACGTTATACAAATTAAATTAAACCAACATTGCCAAACCTGGGAACTTGTAATAGACCTGTGACTAAGTCAGAAATTTCAGAGAAATTGGAAAATACAGCTGACGGTATCAGTAATTCAGCCTTGCTGTTATTCTCTGCATTGCTGCTTGTGTTCTCTTAGGAGGAGCGCTGATGGGAAAATTCTCCAGGCTGGTTCAAATACTGTGGGCTAGTTAATTCTGGGTGTCTTTCCGTGATGCTGTCCTTTTGGTTACTGTGACCACATGTGTGGGATAACACTACCGCAGTCCCTCCCGCAGTGGCATCCGTGGCCGAGAGATACACAGCTAAGGCTAAGATGTTTATTCCATCCCACCCTCACTAGATCTCATTCTCTGCAATTTTCCCCATTGGGGTTTTGATATTTGATGTCAACTCAGCAGAATATTGACTTCAAACTGGGTTTTTCTCAGCCCCAATTTAAGATGAAAAATAACATAAATTGTAACTTGAATGGTAAATGTCATCCATTTTCCAAGGCAGGTTGTTGTTTCACATGGTTGTGTGGCTAAAGACAAGAGCTCTATTTCTGTGTTACCTAGAAAGTTATACTCAAGCACTGAGACAAATAGAAACAATGCAGTGTATAAGCATCTTGCCCATGCTTTCTACACTTCCCTTACATTCATGCTCCAATGATTAGAACTCCTTTCTCAAATACAATTTCTTTCTATAAATCAACAAGAAAAAGACAATCCTTGAAAACCAGACCGAAGGCCTTCATATCCTTCACAGAAGATGGTATAGAGAAAAACCAATAAATACCTGAGAAGATGCTCAATGTCATTATCACGAACATAATGCAAATTAAAATCATGGCGAGACCTTATTATATAGGCACAGAAGAATAATGAAAAGGAAAAAGCAAATGATAACAAGGGTTGGGGAAGATTTGGGGAAAAAACAGACACACTCTGCTACAGAGAGTATTATCTTGGTTAACCATTTGGATAACCTTTTTAGGTGTCTCTACTAAGGCTGAACGTATGTGTACTCTATGACCCAGCAATTCCACCCCTAGTAGAAACGCAAAGCTATGTCCACCAAATAAATAAATAAATAAATAAACATGTGAGGAATATTCATAGCACTATTCATAATCTCCAAACTGGACACTACCCCAAATGCCATCAACCATCAACAGTAGAATGAATAAATTGTGGTGCCTTCACACAATAGGATTATATATACAAGAAAATGATTCACAAACACAGGCAACAGTACACATGAAGTTCCCAGGCATAATGTTGAGGGAAAGAAGCCAGACACAAAAGAGTACATACAGTATGATTCGATTCAAGTAGAATACAAAATGCACAATATTGATGCTAATATTTATTGGAAGTAGAATAGAGCAGATGCGGGGATATAGTGCTTGGTAAAGCGGTTTGGGGCTGTTGGTGATGTTCTATTTCTTGATCTGAGTACTCATTACATGGGTGTGTTCGCCTTCATTGAGTTGCACCCTTATGACTAGTGTACTTTTTCTGAATTTGCATTATTTCATATTTTTCAAAAAGAGATGAAGGAAGACTTGTGCTATAATACATTAATCTAAATATCACAGCAGTGAGGTTGCATTTATCAGATTAGTTAACAATCTCCTTGAAAAGCAGACAGTAGAGACTCGACAGGATGAAACCGAGGTCAAGAAAGTTTTAGTAAGGATGGGAAGGTAGCAGAGAATCTGAAAGAGTTATGAGCACAATAGACACAGATGGAGAGTTAGTGTGGGTCCAGCTGCCTGTAGAAGGCAGCTGTGGATACCTCAAGGGCCTGGATCAGGGCAGGTGTGAGCAGGCACAGAAGAGAGAAAGAAATTCTGTAATATAAAATGGAAAGATGGAGGGTAGGACCTGAAAACAAACTTCTTTTATTTCACATTTCCCCAGGGTTAGACCTAATCAAAAATAAGGTTGATGTTTTTCCAAGTGACATAGAATTTAATTAAACTTTCCCTCATAATTCAGAACAGTATACTTTTCTCCCTGCAAGCCTTGGTGGTCTTATACAGTATTTCTTTCTTAGTTCTTCATTTACAATTCACTAGAAGAAAGCTGAAAATGGGGGTAAGGAAGTGGGATTAAACCCACATAGAACATTCATTCTGCACGGTTTTCAGAGGTAAAGATTTACCAATAAGATCACGTGATAGTATGCATGAATTACAATCCAGAATTGCCCCGATACTAAATACAAGGGTTTCAATTAATAACATTATTTCAAAGATAAATTTTACTTAGGGAAAATAACTTTCTGTTCACTCATTCATTCACTTATTCAGTAAATACCTGATGAATTCTCATCATATGCCATTATTTGTTACTTCTCTTCAAATCTATAAGAACACGTACTATAGAAACAGTCCCGAATATAAATGCCTCAAAGAATTTGAAATTGTGACCAAAGAATAAATCATAAAAATTGGAAATAAAAGAGATGCCATTCACCCCAAATAGAATGTGTTCTTTAGAAATCCTGCTGATAAGTTAAAAAACATGGTAGAGAATTGAGAAATAAATAAAATAGTATAAAACATCCTGCACTTGAAATTCTATTGAATGTTTCTAATACCAGTTTAAAATGTTAACTTTCCCCTGTATGTTTAACAGTATTACCATGTGAATACTGAGCCCTTGTAATGGTATACTTATGTTGTTTATTTTTGTCTACATGTTGAAATGGCACTATTTCTGTGGGGAGAACATGTATTAAAGAAGCCACTTGTTTTCATCTTATTTTCTCGGACCTATTACTCTCTTGGGTTGCAATAAAGACCACCATTCCCACAGTAGTTTTCAGTCTCGGGGGATTGCTTTCTTTCTTGCAGTCAAGGATAGCAAAGAAGTCCTCAAACCAAAATCTACAAAGTCAACCTGCCTTATTCAACTTCTTTCCTTTCTGAATGATCGGTTCCTCTTGGCAGTGAAAACTTTGCTTTTGCCTTTCAACCAAATTTTGCTTAATCTCCATTGGGTTTCAATCCTATGATTCCTTTTTCCTTCCTACAGCTAATTTCCTCATTTTTAAAAGAAGATACCTGGCTCCTCGTTGTTTGAAATACAACACATATCCTTAAATCAACAGGCTGTTTTGAATTTGGGAAGGGAAGTCTGATCAGCTGGTGTGTGTTTATGGACTTCTTATTACTTAGGAAAGGGCTGTTATGCCTTTCCTAGGCTTAGCTGGCCCTGAGTCTTAACATTCTTCTGGAACACCCCTGACCCCAGAAAACTCTAGGTATTGCAGTTGCAATTAATGGAGCTCTGGAACAGAGTTCTAAGTGAGATGTAAAATTATTCTTTGAAAATCATGCATTTTGGGTTCTGGTTTTCAAGGCATTTTTTTTCCTTTTGAGACTTGTTTTAACCTTCCTCATAAGGCAACCCTCATCTTCTCCATCACAAATCACAGAGGGCTCATAGATAAATAATTTCAGTGCTAATTGAATGCTGAAATTCTGCCTCGTGACACTTTGTGTGATGTTATAATACTGTGTAAATCTATATTCATGAAGAGATCTCGGTGCCACTTATATCTATATCCAGTGTCTTCAGAAGGCTACTTAACCCTTGTTTTTTTCTTTATCAATAAAATTAAAATAATTCTTTATTATGCTATTTGGACAGTGCTTCAAACGACTGAAATATTAATGGGAAAATCATGCAAAATTAACATTTTCCAAGAATTTTCTCTTTCCCTGAAATTTGGTAATATAAATGTTGTTGTTGTTGATTAAGAATTACAGCATTGATAAGGAGCTTAAAATTTCCCTAACTTACAGATGGACAAAACAGATTTGAGAAAATCTGCCACTTTTGATGTCACCAAGAACTCAGTCAGGTACTTATTAATCATTGTTCCCCCAAAGGAGATATTTCTCACATATTCTAGGATGAATTGTGGATTTCTAAAATGGCACAAGTGAACAAAGAAATTGATAAACATGCAGATTAGCCTACATCAGAGGTAGTTCTAGTAAATTACAGCTTCTTCCTCTTAATATTAAAGAACAAAGGAAAGCGATCATGAAATATATTAAAGACTGTACTTACCAGTTCAACTAGAATGGAACACAACATGCAAGTAATTTATCATTCAAGAAATATTTACAAACCAGGCTCTGGCATGAGTGTACTGGAGGCAGGAGGTGGGGGATGGAATATGAGATTTATGGGGATGCCTGCCAATGTCCCTAAAGCCTCAGTTATCTCATCTAAAAAATGGAGTTGGGGTGCCTGGGTCACTTAGTTGGTTAAGCATCTGCCTTTGGCTTAGGTCATGATCCTGAGGTCCTAGGATCCAGATCCTCCTCCCTCATTGAGCTTCCTGCTCAGCAGGGAGTCTGCTTCTCCCTCTGTCTGCCATCTGCCCCTCCCCTACTCCTCCTCTCTCTTGCTCTCTCTCCCTCAGATAAATAAAAATCTTTAAAAATAAATAAATAAATAAATAAATAAGTCATTATGATACCTACCTCATGAATTACATGAGATAGTGGGGATTAAACAAATTAATTCCAGTAAATTATTTAGCACAATACCTGGAACATAGTTGACACTCAGTAAATATGAGCTATTTTTATAACTGTCATTAGTATCATTTTACATACAGAGGATTATTGTTATTCATGATAGTTATATTCTAAAAAGTCCCTTTAAACATTTAATTAACAAATACTGAATCATTACCCCTAGGGAAAATACAGGGTTAGGCTTCTACAAACCTGGTCACAATATTCTCATCCACTGAATAATATATAACACAATTTTATGTGTGCTTCCTTTTGAAGACACCTTCTTCAATGTATATTATTGATTCATTATTATTGAACTCAGCCAACAACACTATAACTCATGCCTCCACACAGCTTATCTAACTAACGTATGTATCTTCTCCATTAAGTCCCATCACAGCCTTCTTGCTCTGAGAGACACTACACAATACTTTAGTACTACAATCGACAGCCATTTTATATAGCGAAATCATCACCACAAAGCACAAAATGTGAAAAAAAAATCACAAGAAATAGACTGTGAAAAGAACAATTGTTCAACTTCAACTGAGAGTGTAGACTTCTGGTGACTCAAATTTTTTGCTGCTGTGTGTACATGCATGTCTGCAAATGACTGCAAGAACACTGTGAGGGCTGATTTTGGAGTTACAAATACATGTTAGCCCATAAGTGAATTCACAGATACAGAATCCACAAAGAATGAGGAGCAACCGTATTGAGCATTTGAAAAACTAAAATAAATTCTATTTGCCTAGACAAGAGTTTCAGGAGGGAAGCGGCAGGACAAGAAGTTTGGAGATTTATACTCATGCTAGGAAAGGCAGAATCTGGTAAGCCCTATTAAGAAGTTACTCCTTTTTCTAATAATCAGTCCTCGTCACTAAAACTTTCAAATGAAAGAATATCATAATTAGATTTGTGTTTTATAAAGAGCACTGGCTTATAATGAACACTAGAATAGAAACAACCCCAAGAATGGTGCCTCATAGATGGTGCACACTCAATATTTACTGAGTAAATTCCATATTCACCGAATGCAATATAAAGATTAGTTTTGCTGGGGCCGGACATAAGGCAGGAGGTAGGGAAACTTCAAGATGCTACTGCTATTCAGTGTTGAAGTCGAGGTTCTGGCCAGAGCAATTAGGGGGGAAAAATGAAACCAAAGGCATTCAGATTGGAAAAGAAGTAAAACTATGTCTATTTGAAGATGACATGATAGTATACATGGAACTTCCTAAATATTTCACTAAAAACTATCAGAATAACCAATTTCAGCAAGGTTTTAGGATACAAGATTTGTATACAAAACCAATTGTTTTTCTATACAACAGCAATGAGCAAACCAAAATTAAAAGAAAGAAAAAACGCTATTTACAACAGAAAAAAAAATAACATGCTCAGGTGTAAACTTAACCAAAAAGCACAAAATGTATACACTGAAAAGTATAAAACTGTTAAAAAAATTGAAGACTTAAATAAACCAAAAGACAACATATTCTTAGATTAAAGACAATATTGTTAAGATTGCAATTGTCCCCAAATTGATCTGCAGATTCCACATAATCCCTGTGAAAATTGTGGCTGTTTGTTGTTGTTGTTGTGAAATTGACAAGCTGATGCCATAATTCATATAAAATTTTTTTGACCCAGAATAGCCCAAACAATCTTGAGGAAGATCAAAGTTGGAGGGCACACAGTTCTTGGTTTAAAAACTTATTGTCAAGCTACAATAACCAAGACAGTGTGGTATTGACATAAATACAGACATAAAGACTAAAGGAATAGAATTGAGAGTCCAGAAATAGACCCTAACATTTTTGGCTGGTTGATTTTCAACAAAAGTACCAAAACATTTCAATGGGGAAAGAGTAGTCTTTTCAACAAGTTGCTGGGACAACTAGAAGCCTCATCCAAAAGAACAAATATGTAAGCCTCACTTGTGCCATAAACAAAAATCAACTCAAAATTCATGAAAGATCCAAATGCAAGTTTTATAAAACTACAAACTCTTAGAAGAAAAGACTGAATTTGTCAATGGCTTCTTATCTACGATGCCAAAAACTTGGATAAGAGCAGCACCAACTAAAGATAAACTGGATACCAGCAAATTTAAAACTTTTGTGCTTCAAGTGATACCATCAAGAAAGTGAAAAGACTACACTTACAATGGGAGAAAACTTGCAAATTATACATCTGATAAAGGGCGTGCATCTAGAATATACACATAACAATTACAACCCACCTAAAAATAGACAAAGGATCTGAATAGACGGTTCTCCAAAGAAGATATACAAAAAGCCAATGAGCACACAAAAAGATGCTCAAATATCATGAGCCATCAGGAAAATGCAAATCAAAGCCACAGTGAAATACCACTTCACACCCACTTGTATAGTTGTAATAAAAAAGACAGACAGTAACAAGTGTTGACACGGATGTGGGGAAACTGGACCCTGGTACTGTGGTGGTAATATAAAGTGGTGTAGCTTCTTTGGAAAGCAGTCTGGAAGTTTCTCAAAAAGTTAAATCAAGCAATGCTATTTGACCAAGCAATTCTCCTCCTAGGGTAGCTACCTGAGAACAATGAAAACATGCACCCACACAAAACATCTACTTGAATGTTGACGGTAGCATTATTCATGAGAGTTAAAAAGTGGAAACAGCCCCAAGGACCATCAACTAATAAATAAATAATGTGAGATATCCATACAATGAATTATTATTAACAATAAAAAGTAATGTAGTACTGATAGATGCTGTGGCCCAGATTAATCTTGACAACATTATGCTAAATGAAAGAGGCCAATCACAAAGAACTGCATAGTGTATGGTTTCACTTAAATGAAAAATCTAGAAGAGGCAAATCCGTAGAGACAAAAAGTATATATTAGCAGTTTCCAGGAACTAAGGGGACAGAATGATGGTCAATGACTGCTAATGTATATGAGGTTTTTTTAGGAGAGTGCTGAAAATGCTTTGGGATTAGGTAGTGGTTATGGTTCCCTAACTTTGTGAAAATCCTAAAAACCTCTGCAATGTATGCTTTAAAAGGGTTGGTTTTATGACATGTGTATTTTATCTAAAACTATTTTTTAGGAATTCTGTAGGATTTCCAATTCTGATCATGATAGAGTAACTGCTAAGGAAATATCCTCCCGCTGTTAATCAGTACAAACATGGATAAAACTTAGACTTTTAAAGCCTCAGGTAGCAAGTGGCAAACAACTGTCACTTTTCAGAGAATGGAAAACATGAGATGACACTTACGTTTTCTGAACTTGAGCACACAAAAGTGGAGTCCAAGTAGAAAGAGTAATTTGGTGTAACTGAGGAGGCAATTGCCTGATTTCAGAGGTGTTGAAGAAGGTGAAATTTGAGGGAATTACTCAGATGAGTGGGGATAAGGAAGCATGGAGGTTTCCAACACTTCCTTGCCCATGGCTTAGACTCTGCAAGCAGCAGAGAACAGCTCCTGTGAGGCAGAGCAGTAATGAAGATTTCAAAGTTTTCTCTGTGTTAGTTGGGTGGGAGGGAAGGAGGAAGAGAAGGAGGAAAATGCGGTGAAGAATAGAACATAGAGACATATTTATTAGATAGCCACAGGGACCATAACCATGGCAAGCTTTGATTTTTCAAGTGTTTGAACAAAACTGAAAATAAATAATAAATAAATAAATAAATAAATAAATAAAAATAATAAAAAATAAATATTTAATCATTTAAATAATTATTAAGTGTTATTGACAATGTCCACCCATAAAAATTTAAGAATAAAAATAGAACCTGTTACATAAACATCACTAAGTTGTGTATCCAAAAGACCTATTAATTGCAAAGAGTATCTGTAAAGTGGGGATAATAAGAAAGGTAAAATCCAAGAATTTAGTGGAATTTATTTAATTTGACACGTTCTTTTTTTGGTGGGATGATGGGTTGCAAGAGCAAGAGTGGTAGAGAGAAGGGGGAGAAATTCTAAGATAATTTATACACAATAAATCATTTTCTAAAACAGAATTCTTTCAGAAATATGTTTTTCCAACAAGATCACCCCCATTGGTCCACCCATGTAGGTGGAATCTTTGGCTTAGAGTCAAAGTAAGTACAATTATACTATTGCACTATTCAATTTTAAAATAAGGGAATAATATCCACAATGGGGTGAATCAATCTTTTCCCATTAATATCTGGCACTTGTGTCCTTTTCATTTGAGTAAAGATTACATCTGTCAGTTGCAAACATTTACTCACCTATTGGCTAGGCTGGACAAAAAAAGCCAATTGAAAACTAGGCTAGGAATAACATGAGCCTAGTCTTATCACATTAACAAGTGATTTTAAAAATTGTTTTAACCTTGTAGTACGTGGTTAGTCATCACCATGTGCAGCACTAACTCAAGCTAGATACTTGTTCTTTTGCCAAATAATGTCACTTTAAATGTGTGCAAATATCAATATCACAGTGAAATTTAGGACCTAACTTCTGACAAGGTGTGACCACATGCATGGTAATGAAATTTCATCTGTTCTCTTAAAATTTCTCCTCTAAGGATGCTTTATTTTAGGAGAAATAGAACCCATTTAAGTTTAAAATATCCATTCAAGGCAGCTATGAAAAAATAAACGGTACTGAAAAAAATCCTAGCTCTAAGTATATATATATGGATTTGTTATTCACTGTAACTCATTGGTAATGTTTTCTAAGGGACTAAATTTTTTAATACATTATGTATGAGAAAGCAAAGTTTCGCTGTGTTGTATATTAAGTTAAACCCCTTAAAATAAATACTAGACAGTGAAATTCATCACAATATGCCTTCATTTAACATTTTCCTGCAGCTAATGTTCATTTTTTAAAAGGCTGGCTAAGGGCCCAAAGAGGATCATGTAACGCTGAAAAAAAAAAAAAAAATCCCAGATCCCTGGAAAACATTATAGAGACATTCCAGTATATTTAATTTTTAAAAAATGATATTTGTCAAATTGTTAGCCATCTATTAGATGGTGTACTCTATGAATATACCACCATTTTAGAGTGTTGATAATACATCTTATTGGACTTCCCACTAGCCAAGAGTTCCTGGTAAAATATTTTCCTACCACATAAGCCACTAGTCATCAACCATGTCAAACAACATTTTCAATTTGGATAATGAAATTCTAAGTTGACTGTACTCAATAAATAACAGATACATAATGTTAACCATATAATATTTTAAGCATATTTAAATTAAGCTATATAACATACAGGAATTTAAGGCAAAACATTTATATCGATCTCACATACATAAATCAATTAACTACTGTCTTTTACAAATATCTTTTTAACCCAGTCTTCTCTAGAATGGAATTTAATCGCATATATGGTATACACGTATTTAAAACCAGGAGCAGGAATCTGCTTTAAAAATATCAAATAAATTAACATAAGCTCTCTTCTTTTTGATAGATAGATAAATGGAGAAAATATACAAGATATAAAATTAACCATTTCATCGTTTTAAGCATACAGTTCAGTGGTGTGAAGCACATTCACATTGTGTAAACATGGCCACCATCCATCTTCAAAATCTTTATCTTCCTAAACTGAAACTCTATACCCATCAACAAATTCATCTTCATTACCTGTCCCTGCCAATACCAGCAAGTACATTCCACTTTCTGTCTCTATGAATTTGATGAATCTAGATACAGCCGATAAGAAGAATCATATGCTATTGGTCCTTTAGTGACTGGTAGATTGGACTTAGTATGATGTTTTCAGGGTTCACTCATGTTGTACATGTGTAGGAATTGCCTTCTTTTTTAAGCTTGAATGATGCCCCATTATATGTATTTACTGTCAATGGACACTTTATTTAACCATCCATCAGTGGATGCTTGGGACGCTTCTACATTTTAGCTATTGTGAATATGCTGCTGTCAATATGGGTGAACAAATCTCTTTAAATCCCTGCTTGCAATTCTTTTGGTTATATACCTGAAAGTGGAATTTCTGGGCTCTTTGCATATACTTTTAATAAGTTCTCAGATCTACCCATGGGCTTGTTTCATATTTTAAAGGTGACTGATGCCCTTTTGAGGGACTCAGTATCACCAAATCCCTCCCCTTCAAGGCTTCACGATCAACACATCCTTCTTGCTGGAAAGCATTGATAAGATCTCCTATGAAATAATGGAAAGAGGTTTCTTAAGATGGTCTACCATTCTCGATATATTTATAAATTCTGAATATTTGTTTTGCTTAGGGAAACTTAAGTGTTTGCTTTTGAAGTACCAAAGATGGGAGAAACTTGAGGAAAAAACCCACAAGACATGGTATCCATTCCCCAGCCTTCGTGTACAGTCTCATCCTGATTCAATAAAACTCTCTTTTACTGAAGGCCTCTATAAAACAAAATTCAAAATCTTCCTTGCCAATTTCTTCCTATGTTCAAATCCCTTTCAAAAGAAGTTTTTCCATATCTAAATAAAATCTAACTTTGCTGTTACTCTTCCTACTCTGCTCCTTTGCCAGCGCCTCTACTCACTCCTTTTATTCTGAACTCCACATCACTCCCAAAACGTACACACTGATCTTTGGAAATTCAGTGTTAACTTTATTCTCTTCTTGGAAGTCCTTCCTGTTCTTCCAGGATGATTTTAGTTTCCTTGTCTGAAAAAATGGAGGGAAAAATACCTTTCTTTCATTGATTTGTTGTGAGAACTCGATGTAAAAAAAGATATACTTAAGCATTATCTAACACACATGGTAAGTTTTTAATAAGTATTGGCTGTTGTTACCAATGAAAACAACATTTAATAAAGGATGAAGAATATTTGCTTCCTATCATTATATTAAATTTTTCTACATGTAGAAATCATTATTACTTTACCATTCAGCCAAACCATCTTTTTGTTTTCTTTTCTACTATCTTCTTTTCTTACCTTTTACCTATCCTAAGCTTTCTTCCCTAAATCTTCACTAAATTATTCTCATCTACTTCAGCTTCACGGTCTTAACCTAGAAATTTCCAAGTCTGGGAATGAAAAATGTCAAATACAACTGGAGATGGGGAAAGGAGATATAATAACTTAATATTAGTTAATTGTTTACCATCAATTGTTTACCAACAATTAACATTAGTTAATTGTTTTTTATAATGTGCTGGCACTTTTTGGGCCCACAGACCTCCCCTTGCAAATATGATGAAAACTATGGATTGTTGCTCGCCTCCTAAAAAATACAGACTCACAATTTTACATTAAAATTCTGGAGGTGTATGAACCCCCCTGAATGTTCCAGGAGTGTCCATAGATCTCAGATCAATTCTGGGAATTGTATAATATAAACATAAAAATCTCAATTTTTCCATTTTCTTCTGAAATACATCTCAGGTTTCTTGCCCAATATTTTATTCCATTCTACCACTTGCTGTCTACATGTCTTTATTAATTGCCAGTGGTTAAATCAAGGCTGGTTTAGCCAAATGCTCCAGATACTGCAGAGAGTGATTGAGGGAACAAGATAAGGGATTATGTCTATGTATAGAAAACATCATTATCTCTTTTCTTTGCACATGTATGTACACTGGTTAGTGTTAGGAGATTCCTTTTCAGGCGCAAAAGTAACATAGTAAAGAAATATTAAATTCTTTAGTGTATTGGAAAATCCTAAAACACAAAACCTCCTAAAGTTTCTGAATTCACATAGTCACTCAGAAAATATACTTCAATCCAGTTTCCTTCTAAAAACAGTTTTCACCAGACTACACAAAACTTTGAACTATCCTGGTAGATTTTGTAATGTTTTTGTGAGGTATTAAAATAAACTGGACAGTGATCTCATTAAGATAGACTAAACTTAATTCATCCAAGGGCTTTTACACCAGGGAGTAAGATGTCTTTCTAGTTTGTAATATTCTTATACATATATTTGTGGGTAACCTGTCTCATTTCATAACACAAAGTGTTACCACTAAGAACAGAAGAAACGCATAAGACAAACTTCCCCTCATTATGAGCAAAATAATTTAATTGTAACCAAATACAGCAGGTATCAAAAAAGGTCTTAACACTGTCTTCCTCCAGTACTTGAATTTTAAACTTGGTCTATACTAAATGCAACGTTAGCTTCATTTTGGTCATAATTTACCTATTACATGATGTTTGATTGGCTAGCCCTTATTCTTTATAGTTGAAGGAGTACGTGCAAATGTACTTATTTGTCTACTTGTGTAGATTCAGCAGTTGTAAATTCTGCTCTGCTGAGTATGAGCAGCAACCAGTCAGATGACACCACTAGCCCTGAGTAATGGACACAGAGAATGGTGAGGGACTTGGGGTTTCAGTGAGTAGGAGCTCGACAATATGAGTGAGAATTTAAAGCAATTGCTATAGAATAATTGATGAGCAGAGGGAAGGAAGAAAAAGAATGATTGAACAGCAAATGCTGAGAGATCATCTAATTTTTCCTACATTTTCTATAAATGAAACATGAAGTAATTGATTATTCTTAAATTAGGACTGGGGACATGGGTTTAGGGGGAAAAATTAGTCATCTGAGATTCAAGAAACCTGAATTCCAGACTTAAATTTGCCATTAATATTAGGCAAGATAGTTTTTCTGTGTCTCAGTTGCCACAAATATTAAATGAGAGGATGGGGTTAGAATTCCAGGATGCTAATCTTTAATGAGGCCGTTTCCATTCCCAGGCTAATTCTATTTCATTTGAACATTCACATTCTAAGTATGAGCACAGTAAGTGATGGTGTTTACCATCAATTTAGCATCAGGAAGTCCTCATTAGAATAATAGTTATAATCATTACTCAATATTAGCTATTACAAGATGGATAATATATCTTTTAAAGTATGTTAAAGTTCTACTTTTTAAAGTTATTAAGCAAACTTTTTAACTATATACATAATCATTCCCCCTCCCCCCTTTTTTTTAAAATATATGAAGCTTTTACCGAGTATCACCTGCATTTCTCAGTCCTGGAGATAGAGCAGTAAGCAATTTAGAAAAGGAGCCTATCCTCAAGGACAGAAAACTGAGAATATTTAGATATAATCTCAAAATAATCTCAGAGAGTGATTAATCTCTTCTGAAGAAAAAAAGACAGTCACATAAATGTGACTAGGGGAGGTGAGAAGATGTTGCTATCAATTGGATGGTCACTTCTAAAAGGGAGAAATTTGGGCTAAGGCATGCATCATGAGAATAAACATTTTCTGCTGAGAGGCACAGAGATAGGAAGGTACAAAAGCTATGTAGAAGGAACGACTTTGCCTTTCCAGGAACAGCAAGAAGGCCTGTGTGGCCTCGTATGGGATAACATCCGAGAGACAGGCAAGAGCAAGTTAAAAGTTTCCATTGAAATATTATATATCTATAACAACTAAGAGCTTTTAAATATTTTTTCCGAGACTTTATTTATTTATTTGACAGAGGGAAGAGAGCATCAGTAGAGGGAGCAGCCAGCAGAGGGAGAGGAAGAGAGAGAAGCTAAGCAGGGACCCCAATGTGGAACCTGATCCCAGGACCCCCTCCTGGGATCATAGCCTGAACCAAAAGCAGCTGTTTAACCTGAGTCACCCAGGTGACCAAGAGCTTCTAAATATCAATATAAATGAATTCAAGGTGAATTTTTGCCTAAAACCCAAGCTGACTATAGATAAGTTTGCCTTCTGTGGAATGGGAATATGGGGAGAGTGGTATGTACTCACGTGTGTGAGTGTGTGTGTGCGTGTGCATACATGTGTGTGACTTGGACCTGGATATTTCTTAAAAGAGTAGAGTAAAGCACATCTGCGCATCTCACTTCCCTGTACAGAGACTGGCCAAGGACCGAGAATGGGTAGTATCTGACGAGGAAGTTTAGAAGCACACTTAGTGAGTCCTTATACATGACTGGGGAACTTAGAACTGAGTTTGGAGTTGGTTAGAGAAAGTGGAATCATCCTAAAAGGGAGAAGAGTGTGTTTGGTCCTGGTGATCCATGGCTGCAGGCCAACATACTTTTAAGTAGAAAAATTACCAATATCCAAAATTTTGTTTCATGGCTAAGTAAACAACTTCAGTCTTGCCAAGCTTTCATAAAGTCAGGGATGTGGACTTTTTGTTAAAATTGCTTTTTTTGAGGAAATCAAAGAGGACTAGGTTCCATGTTTGAACTGATGCAGAGCGGTATGGATGGAAGTGACGTAGGAGTGAGATTCGGAATCCCATGAACTCTTGAGGCCGGAAGAGACCATGAAAACACAAGTCCCCCTGAAATCAGCATGGCTTGAGCTGGCTGTAAGTTGCAGAAGCGTTCATTAGTGCATTCATTTTCAGAATCTCACTGCTGTGGAGACTCTTAAAGAAAAAGAAAGTAATCGGAAGAGGAAGGGAAAGAGAGAGAGAGATCGTGCACCTTCTTTCTTAGAAACTGTAAGCATCCACAATGCCAAAACATCAGTTTGGTGATAAAAACAAGTCAAGTGAGTCATTGAATACAGAGTACTCAAAACAATTGGCTGATTGACTAAGTTTTCACTTCCCAGAGCTTGCTTTGTCATAAAATAGAACTCAAACGTAAATATTTAAGAGTAGAAATGCATCCATTTTATTCCCAATTCTGAGACATTCATAAACATGTTTCAGTTTTATCAGCAAGAATCCATGTGAATGACTTGTCCCATTTGCTCTGGGATTCTGGAGTTTTAAGTGGGCCAGGGTATTTGAAGTGTTGAAAGATATTATAAAGCACTTACAAGTATTCAGCTAGTCAGACCGCTCAATTAGCTGAACATTTATAACCTCAAAATTTTGACAGAGCATGATTCATGTAGCAACGACCCCTTGGACAACAGATGGCTTTATTGTAGGTATGGTTGAGAGAAAGCACACAAAGCAATGTGATCTGAAGGAGTAAAAATGGAACGTATATAGAGAAAGTAAAATTGAACTTAGAAGCATGGATTGTACTTTTTAATAAAGAAATTGTTGAAAAATTTAGCTTATATATTTTTTAAAATAGGGTGTTTTTTAAATGTTTTATTTGAGAGTGTTTGAGACACTCATTCATGGGACATGCCACAAAAACAAAATAGACCAAAATCAATATCTAGTTACTATCTAGGCAACCCATCCTAACTCAGATTATAAATCTAAATTAAGTATTTAGAAAACAGTAACAGGGTTGGGGAGTAAGAACTATCATGTCAACCAAAAACCTAGATCCACAGCATTTTAATTTCTTTTTCTTTCTTTCTTTCTTTCTTTCTTTCTTTCTTTCTTTCTTTCTTTTCTGTAGTTATCAGATGCTTATATTCTGGAAAGTGTTCTAAAGAAGCATTAATTCAAAGGCATATTTTAGGATGATATTTTTACCACTAAAATATATCAAGTTTTGAGTAAGAGGGTTTTATCAGTTTTTAAAGGAGAATCAATGGTGATATAAATAAAAAACATATACTTTCAAGTATCTTCAGTTTTCCTTAAAACTGAAGTTAGTACCATGTAGAAATTCACTTCAGAGAAAGAAACATCAGATCCCCCAAAATACTTGACACGAATCCATAGAACAAATGCAAAATGTTCCTCTCATTTGGAGCCTCTCTCATTTGGAGCCCATTCTGGTACACATTGACTGGTATAACTCTCCTTTCCTTTCCCTTCTCTTCTTAACTTCCTAAGAGCACAAAACTACTCACATTACCATTAAAAAAAAAATTCATGGAACAAGAAGCAATAAACAATTTCTCCCAAAGGTCTGAAAAAAAAAAAAAAAAAAAAAAAAGTAACTCCATGAGAAAAAAACAGAAAACACACTTCACAGCACTCACCGACCTGGGGATAAAAATATATGTTTATAAAAAATATATGTTTATAAAAAATAAAAAATTAAAAAAAAAATAAAAAATAAAATAGGCAAAAAACAGAAAACAGAAAAACCATCAGGGATCAGGGAGGAGAACAGAACACAGGACATCCATAACCCTGCTTGTACTCATTGCAGACATGTCCTGACCCTCAGAAGAGTGTGCGCACTTGTGATTCAGGAGAGCTGGGAGTAGCCATATGTAAGTGATTAGACATTCCACACTTATTGCTCCATTTTATAGATGGACCATTAGAACCACTATGGGACAGTATGAGGACTGCTCTCTGACTCTACCAACTTAGCAATAGGGAAAAACAATGCAGTCCTTAAATTCAACACTCCTTACCTACTCACAACTGCTGCTTATTTATTAAAGTCATAATAAAGTAGAATATAATATATAAATAAATATAAAAAATTCCAATGAAAAGTCAGTAGAGACAAAAAAAAAAGTGTTAGCTTATACATTTTTCCCTTTACTTAGTTATTTCTCCCCTTAACACTATTAAGCAAGAAGCACTGATGGAATAGAATGCTCATTCTCGACTAATTGTTCATATAAACTGTAAATGTACACTTTAATATCCTCATGCTTCTTTGGTCCTCATTACAACTCTCTAGGCCAGGTTATTATTTTTCTTATCCTCATTTTATAGAGGAACCTGATGTTTAAAGCAAATAATTTATCAAAAATCAAACAGCTGGTACAGACTATAGTCAATATCAAATAAAGGACTTCTGCCTATAAATTATATTCTACATCCTTTTATCGTGTACCTATAACCATCATGACTCCAAATCAATTTTCTTCTAAAAAACATTTTGTTACAAGACCTGTTATCCACCCAATAAGGACACATACTAAAAGTATAATTCTTAAGCAATTTTCAGGGCAATCTTGTAAGAATGTATCATTGCTCTGAAGATCATGTCTATTCGTGAAAAATATTTGTTCAATGCTCCTAATTTGAATCACCCAACAAATCAGAAAAAGATCCTACTTCAGCATCTCACACATTCACTATTAATTCCTCAAACCTTTTATTATATATTCTTTTTCTTTTTCTAGTATGAAGACTAAGAAAAATGTATTAGGAAATTTAGCTGTTACAAGTAAAACCAAATTAAAAGAAGAAGAAATCAGGAGCAAGAGAGAGAGAGAGATCTAATGATGATGCCAGGTTTTGGGGGCAGAGTGGGTATTAGTATTAGCTGAGGAAAAAAATGAAACACTGTCCTTTGTGGGCACACATAGCATTCCTGTATACAAGAATGATTTAAAATTGACATTGGCTTTAAATACTGTCCATGAATGAACTTTTAAAATTAAAAACAAAGACAAATGCAACACACATAATTACTGATAGAAAATAACAATGTAAATGCAGAACGGCTAATTAGCAGGCATGGAATATTCCACAAATTACTTACAAGGACAAGCTAAGCCCTATTGAGGCTTCTGTGGTCTGCTTCTATGTGAGATACCCGTTGTCACTGTATAGATCTTTTGCCTGTCTGCTAAACATTCCATGACTTTCTTGGCAAGACTGAATGTAAGTTATTCTTACAAAGTACCAGAACTGTTCATAATTACGATTTTTAGTATTATCCAAATTAATTACAACTTCCAGCAGTGACACAGACTAAAATAGCAAGAGCTGCTGGTGATCTAAAACTACTCTCAGCATGTCCCAGCGAGTACTTGGCCAGGAGCACATGTCGCTTAAAAAAAGCATGTAACCCTTTAGACTCGACTGTCAATTAAGGCTTTGGTAGAAATGTCAGCCATAAGAATGAAAAGACCTTTCAATTATTTATATACAATTTTCCTCTAATTAGTGAGAACTGATTTTAATTTTTTTCCCCTTCTTTTCTCAAACAGGACCATATGGGATCAAGTTTAGAAGGGCAGCTGCTTCATTAGAGACAGAGAGAAAATGAGAGCAAGAGTGAGAGCCAGGAGAGAGAGAGGTAGTTTTTCTTGTCAGTCAGACCTCATGATTCTTATAGAGACGGGGTCAGTGAATGCCTATGAGCTGTCTTTAAAGATTTGTAGGGAACTTTGCTAGGGACCATGCTGATGTTGTAAAACAATAAGACATTTTCAAAATGCCTGACAAAGAAAATACAAAAATAATCAGCAGACTGTAGTGTCCCAAGCTCCTGGTGTCTCTGTGTTACAAAAGAGATTTACTATGGTACTTTGATTTGGAAGTTGTATGGCTTGCCAAATAACTGTACATATACATAAAAAACATATATGTAATGATTTAAATATGGTATATTCAAAATCACATCTTAAAATTACTTTTGTAAGGCAATTTTGAAAAGACTTTTTGCAATATT